>NC_088781.1:27614713-27918284 GCF_958450345.1 Calliphora vicina
GGCAGCTTAAAAAAAGTATTATACCCTTCGCCATGAGTAGCAAGGGTATATACAAAAGTTTGTCATTCAGTTTGTAATTTCTACATCTTTCATTTGCGACCCCACAAAGTATATATATTCTGGATCGTTACAGATAGCGAAGTCAATATAACCGTCCGTCTGTCCGTCTGTATGTTGAAGTCAACATTCCGTAGCCCCCAAATAACTTAAATACATGATTCATACATCAATATGTCGGGAATCCTTCCGGCTCTGTTGCTATTTAAAATCGACCCATAAATGGCTGAGATATAAGGAAAAAACCGGGATAACCTTGATTTTGGCCCTATTTTTATCTATATCTAGATTACTAAGTTCAAAGTCCATTGCAACGATGTAAATAAGGCTATAGTAAGATGGACCTACAATCGGTCAAAATCGGGAAAAATATTTTTTAACACAATTTTTTTTTTCATCAAAAATTTTTTTTGTCATAAATTATTTTTCCAAAAAAATTTTTTTTTAAAAATTTAAAAAAAAATTTTAATAAAATTTAAAAAAAAAATTTTAATAAAATTTAAAAAAAAAATTGAAAGTCTTTTTTTAAAAAATATTAAAAACAGTTTGGAAAAAAAATTTTTGAAAATAACAATTTTAAAAAAAAATTTAAAACAATTTAAAAAAAATTAATTTTGTTTAAAAAAATATATTTTTATGTATAATTTGGTGGAGTATATAATGATTTTAATATGTTCACAATTTTTGTTCTTTATGACAACGGCTACAACTTTGCCTCAAAGAGTAAATCAAAATTCCGAACTGTTTGCAAAATTCCGAACTGTTTGCCGAGAATATGATAACTTTTTTGCAAAAATGACACCGAGACCCGAAATTTTTGGGGGCCCATAAAAAAAAGTGCAAGAGTTTGGGCAAAACTAGGAGACACGGGTCTTTTTTTCTGTCCATATATGGTTATATTTCCATGGCTCAAAAAATTACGCACAGTGTAATAGAAAAAACTCTGAGTCAGCAACGGCCGAGTTTCAGACGGGGTTGTATCAATCGCAATTAATCTTTACCAATTAGCATTATATAGTTAAAACCGAAAAAGGTGTGTATCGCGAATAAAAAAACGAATCTATTTTCTCTGTAAAATTTGTAACATTGAGAAAGCGATTTTGCCACTTTCTGCTCAGCCAGATATAGCACTCTTACTTCTTCTTCCATCATATTGAATTTAATTTTCCTTCTAGCCTCGTACAAACATATATGCCACACTAGTTTATGTAAAGATAATTTCAATCCATTTCTTTATCACATGTAGATACAGAAAATGACTATAAGCCATCTCATGGTTGGTTACTCTTACACACGAGAGTGCTGTAAAACTGTAATAGAGATTTGACAACCAAAAAGTTGAAGAAAAAAAAATTATACAATATTAAGCTTTGTACATTATGTTGCAACATCATCATTGTCATTCTCTGGTTGTAGCAAAAGAAACAAAACGAAAAATGTTAAATTGAAAATCGTATGAAAATGCTAAATTTGCAAAATCAACATGAAATCAAACCACATCATGTACAAACTGGTGAATTGTGGTAAAAACTTAATGGAGAGACCTGATGAAAAGCTACAATTTTACAATATCATGTATCAATTTTCAGGTATGTGTAAACTTTGTGTGTGCTAGCAGGCAAGTGTTTAAGTAAAGTTGGCTTAAAATACAGTATTTTGCAAAAAAACAAAAAAAAAAAAATTGGAAAAACAATAATGAGAAACTGCAATTTCAGTAAATCATGTAAGTGTTACTTAATGTGCTGGTTGGGCAAATCATGTATGTGTTCTTAGAGGTATTAAAGCTAAAGAAAGAATTCAAGTTTTACCTAACAAAATTTAAGGTTCTATGTTTACACAACTTTTAAAACTAGAGGCATAAAATAATTAAAATTTTTTGTATTGTATTTACAAATTTAATTATTTAAAAAAATAATAACAAATCCTATTACAATAGCCTGCACAATAAATCTATTTCAATTACAAATCCCCTCTAAAAAACTGACTCACTAAAATATTCTTTTGTTGAAAACTTCTGGTTTTTAGTTCCAGTTTTATTTTCCGTTTCAATTTGCATTCACAGAAAAACACAGTGAAATTCCATTTACAAAATGCGTTTTAATTTGACATGTATATGGAGGAGAATCATTCCATTTGTTTCTGCGACAATGAATGACACATTCAATTTGCAACTGATAAAATCAATACAAAACAATATCTTTTGCTTACTTGTAGAGAGAGAGAGAGAGAGAAAAAAAAGCTATATAGCAGCATAAATAGAATTTCCGCCAAAAACATGTTGCAAGTCAAAATAAATTATGGCAAAAAATGTTTCTATTTTTTCTGCACAAACAAATACACGGCCTTAGAAAACGAAGTAAATTGTATTGAAATAGTATTTGAACTTGAACATACATTTTGAAAAACATTCATTCATTTTGTAGATAAATGTATAGATAGAAACGAATGTATCATCATGTGATACATATAGTACATTCCTTTAACTGAATTGTTTGCTTTAGTACTCTTCATGTTGAGTTGAATTGAATGAATGTAGTTTAACATGATGTGACAGGCATCACAGGAGTATTTCCACTGTTTTAAGGGGATTTGTTGCAACATTGTTTTTTGTTGACATTTAATTTTTTTCTTTTTTTTCTAGTAACGTGTTGTTGTAAATTATTTGGTTTGTATATATTTCATAGATATAACATTGTTGATAAATGAGTGGAAAATGGAAGATCTATTAAATACCTAAAGGTAAGAAAATTAAGTTAGAAAGTATTGCCGGTCAAGACCGACCACATTCATAATATATTAACTGAGTAAATAGCAAAAACATTTTTCTTTTGAAATTTCAAACATTTATTTTCGTGAGTGATTTTCGGAAGTAGTCTTTATATGTGAGCTATGCTTATTCACGACCCGATCGCCATGATATTAGGCCTTGTGATTTATTTCTGTATGAAACTTACTTTGTTAAATTATATTTGGACACCAACATTTTTAAGATTTTTATGCTCGTTTAATTGATTTTATGAGAGCTCTGACTAATTCTGGACCGATCGTTATAAGAGTAGGTTGTGTGATTTATGTCTATTTGGATACCAACATTTCAAAAATAGACTCAGACAGTAATACTGAGTCGATGGGTATATATTAAGGTGGGTGTAAGACTAATATTTTTGGGTCTTACAAACAAAAGAAAAATACGCTCCGCACTATGGAAGTGTAGGGTAAAAATATATATGAGGAAATTCAAAAAAACTGCTTGCGTTAAAAATGTTCTGTCAACATAAGGATCCGAGCCTAAATAACTGATCATCTTTTGAGCCCAATGACGAATCAAACCAATATCGGATACTCGGTAAATAATATATTATCCAGAGCAGAACTGGTTCGAACGAAATAAAATTCTTCATTCTAAATATTTTTTAACACTGCAACATGTGGTCGAGCGTTGCCATGATAGAATATTACAGTTTCATGCCTGGCCGCATTTTCTGCGCGTTTTTCGACCAATGATCGCTTCAAACGAATCAGTTGTATTCGATATGGGTTGTCTGTGATGTTTTGGTCAGATTTCAGCAGGACAAAATTTATGGGACCCTTTTCCTCCCACCAAATACAAAAAAATACTTTAACGCTATGGATATTTTGCTTTTGTGTCGCATCGGCTGGGAGGGGCTTCGCATAAGATCTCTTACGCTTCGGGTTATCATAGTGGATCCATGTTTCATCGCAAGGAATGATTTTTTAAAATTTTGGTTTTCTTTTATAGCTTTCATACAGCATTTCGCACATGCAAAATTTCAATGCCTCTCAGCTTCAATTCGTATGGTATTCAATTTTCCTGCTTGATGAATCCTGCTTACAACTGTTTTTAAATTGCTGCTTGAGTAGCTGCCAATGACTTTGCAAGATTTTGCTGAGTTTTACAACAATCTACATGGAGACTAATTCTTGGTCTTCAAACTTTTTTTTGGCTCGAATGAGCGATCTTTTTCTTCCGTGTCAAAATAACCTTTTGTGAAGCTCTCAAACCATCTCTCGCACGTTGAAACGGATAGAACACATTCACCATATTTGATGAGCAATCGGTGTGCTTCAGCGGTTTTTTTTCTCAAATTAAAAAAGTAAAGCAAAACTTCCCGCATATGACGCTTTGTTGGCAAAAAACTCGACATTTTCGAAGCTAAAAAACTTTCTTGTTTACACTTTTATGTTCAATTACTAAGTGCGAATAAATGATAGATAGGGTGCATATAAAAATATATGTTATTAAAAACAAAAACAGCGTTCAAAAGAAACGCCAGTTCGGACCCTAGCTGATTCAAGTCACAATAGAATGCTAAAACTACATATTGATGGTGGGTACACAAAATTCGGCGCAGTCGGTTGTATATTCTTCACCAAATTATACTTTGTAATAAAAAAATAAAAATTGGTTATATATTCTTCACCAAATTATACTTTAAAATAAAAATTTTCAATATTTTTAGGTTACCAAAATTTTAAGAATAAAATTTTTAACTTTTTAGTAAAAGAAATTTTATGCCAAAAATTACTTTTTCTAAATTTTGTTTTTAATTTTTTTAAATTTTTTTTTTAAATTAAAATTTTTTTTTTTAAATTTTGACTCGTGTCTCCCAGATTTGCCCAAAGTCATGAACTTTTTTTATGGGCCCACAAAGATTTGGGGACTTTTTTGCAAAGAAGTGATCATTTTCTCAGGCTTATATCTTGCAAACAGTTCAGAATTTTGATTTACTCTATAAGGCAAAGTTGTAGCCCTTGTCATAAAGAACAAAAATTGTGTATATATAAAATCCATAAAACTTCATCTTCAAGATCAAAATCGCAAAAACATCTAAATAAATTTAGAAATATTTTTTTTAAAGCTGCCTAAAAGTATGCTTTAGTTTATAATAATTTAATTTATTTCTTTAACAATGGATATTTTGTCAAGATTTTCAGAAGGAAAAAACTGACAATTACAAAATTATGATATGGACTATTTGATATTAAAGAGTTAGGGACGACTCAAAGTAGCAACATATTTTTATTTTATATTATATTTTTTCTTAACATAAACTTTTGTTTAAGATATCAGCACTTTAGTTGAAAAAAACATGTACTTTTCAAGTTGTTTAGTTTCAAATTTGCTTATTTCTTTTAAACAGAACATTTATTTTATTTTTATTTATTTTTTTTTTCAAATCTACTTACTTTTTTACAGTATTTCTTCTCTCCATTTATGCATAAATTGTTGTTGCTATTTTTTGTTTGCAAATCTTTGTACTTTTTTTATCTAGATAGTTTTTTTTTTGTCAAATATTCACATTTTGTTGTGTTTAGCTTTTTTACTGTTGTGAGCATAAATAAATGTCACTGAAATGACTGATGTCCCCTGTTGCACAGTTTTTCCAAATTTATTTACATTGTTGCTTGTTGCTCTAATACAATTTATCATTTGTTTTCGTTGCAGGTTGAACAAGGGGAGAAAATCTAAAAAAGAAAATTAAATGGAAAACAAAATTTGGTTATGAGATTCGTTTATTTATTTGAAAGGACTTTGTTTGTAATTTGAATTTAAAAAACTAAATAAATTAAATTTAAAGTTAAAAGTTGAATTGATGATGATTTTATTTTGATAGTAAAAAATTCTAGTTGTCTTAAATTTAGCTTATGTTTTTGTATTAAATATTTAAACATCTGTGTTCTAATTTTAAGCACTCTGATTTTTTACTTCAATTATTCTTATGGCAACATTTATTTAAATGCTTTTAACATTTCTTTACCATTTACTATCATAAAATTTAACATTATTAGCCATGTACGTGTAGTATTAATTTTACAACCCCTGTAGTTATTTCCGTTTTATTATTTTTTTTTTCTTAGAAAAATATTTACATTTTATTATGCAAAAAATTCTTACATACATCTCGGTAGAGCTGTAAAACTAAAACCAGGGTAATTCTCGATTTTAAAACAAACTTGCATAATGTGTAGAATAAATACTACATGTTCGTAAGAAGCACTTCTGTATGTAGTATTTTTTTCCTTGAGTGTAACTAAGATGATGTGAGTAAATTTTTATTTTAGCATAAAAATTTCAGTATAAATTTCCATATTATTTGCATACTTTAGTTAAATGTGGTTTTCTTATAGATTACGTGTCGACAAGAAGTTCGGTATTTACTTATATTGTTTATTTTTGTTTAACATTGATTGAATTTCTTAAAGTAAAGTCTTTGTCAATTAAGTTTTTTGTATGCAGCGTACAGTTAGAGCAAAGCCAATTGTTTGATTAGGAATAGTATTAGAATGCATAAATCTGTAGCAGTATTGAAAAATATCTTTAGTCGACGAGCATAGTTTTTAAAAGAAATATTACTACGCTTCGAAATTTAACAGAATATCTATGAGTCTTTAGATTAGATTATATAATAATTTATAGACGAGACGCTGTAGACGGATGACTACAAAAAAAAACTGTAGATGAGAAACAATTGACGAGATACTATAGACGACAGACTATATGCAGGAGACTATAGACGATAGACTATAAAAATTAAACTATAAACGAGCGATTATAGACGAGGAACTATAGACGATAGACAACAGATGAGAAAAGTTTCTAGATAAGATATTGTAAACGATAGACTATAGACGAGAAACTAAACAGGATAGACAATAGATGAGAGACTACAGACGAGATAATAGACGATACTGTAGATGAAATAACAAACGAGACTGTAGACAAGAATGAAGGAGAGACTGTAGATAAGACTATAGACAAGAATAGACGAGGCTATAAACGAGACCATGGTATGGTGGTATGGTTGGTAGACGAGCCTATATATAAGAATGGTGAACAGACTGTAGACGAGACTGTAGACGAGACTATAGACGAGACTGTAGGCGAGTCTATAGACGAGAATGTAGACGAGACTATAGACGAGAGTATAGATGACACTATAGACGAGACTATAGACGAGACTATAGACGAGACTATAGACGAGACTATAGACGAGACTATAGACGAGACTATAGACGAGACTGCAGACGAGACTATAGACGAGACTATAGACGAGACTGCAGACGAGACTATAGACGAAACTGTATACCAGGCTATATACGAAACTGTATACGAGGCTATATACGAGAATATAGACGAGAATATAGTCGAGAATATAGTCGAGAATATAGACGAGAATATAGCCGAGAGTATAGACGAGACTATAGATGAGACTATAGACGAGAGCATAGATGAGACTATAGACGAGAGAAGTGATGAGAATATAGTCGATATTATAGACGAGAGTAAAGATCAGACTATAGACGAGAATATGGACAAGACTATAGACGAGGCTAAAGACGAGACTATAGATGAGGCAATAGACGAGACTATAGACGAGACTATAGACGAGACTATAGACGAGACTATAGACGAGACTATACACGAGGCTAAAGACGAGGCTAAAGAAGAGACTATAGATGAGGTTATAGACGATACTATAGACGAGACTATAGATGAGGCTATAGATGAGACTATAGACGAGGCTATAGATCATGCTATAGTCGAGACTATAGACTAGATTGAATGTTTAGTAACAATTTTGCTATTCTTGCCATTTTCAAAATTTCGTGAACAAAATTTTAATATATTCATTAACTGTCCTAGTGCTTTAAATTATTAACTACTTTTGGTATTTAAGAGACTTTTAATAATGTACAAGTAAATTTTATTTTACCTTTACATAAGTAATTTAATTAGAACAAAATTGTATATTAACTTGTCACTATGTAATTTACAAAAACCTATTTAACTGCACGCAAAGTTTACATAATATACCATAAATTACTTCAAATACATGAATGTAAACAAATTTCATTATATTCGATGTGCGATAAATATGCAATTTATAAATTTTAATAGGCGGTTTTTAAACACAACCAATTTTTTTCATGTAATTTACAAAACTGTTAATTGTGGGTAATTATAAGTGGTCATTTTGTAAAGAGTATTGAGGTAAAGTAGATATTAGCATGTTAGAGGAATGTACTGGTAGGTTTTATTTCAAAATGTTTGCAACACGAATCGAAGGCTTATATACAAAAAGAGTTGTGTGCAGTAATAAAATATCTACAGATAGACCTTTTCAATATATTGTAGCAGAAGTACATATGCTAATTTAGCCATTACTACTTATTTGATACTGCTCAGATTTAAAAAAAATGTGTTGTATTTTCAAGATTTCTGTATAGGGAGACTATCTGTAACTATGTTTATGGATCGAGTTTTTGAAGTTTTTTAGTAAAAACTGCGTATGCTACTTAGTCATAATTTCTTTCATTTGTCTTTTTCTATTGTATATATATGTATATATATTTGTCTTCCCCGTATCTCAAATAACTTTATAAATAAATATTCGAATGTAGATGTGGGCAATCACATGACATTGTACTGAAAAAGCTTTCTGCTGCTTCAAATACCATATAAACAGTACAAAAAAAGTCAAATGTAAACAAACATTTAATGCTGACGCCAAGAAAAAAAATAATAATACTCCTACTCACATGCATATTTTAAGCATAAATATTTTCTTTTATGCACAACAGTTGAAAAAACATAGCAAAAAATATAATATATTTTAGTGACAGATGAAAGAGAGAATCCACCTCTACATATAAATATATAAAAAGAACAATACAAACAAGCTCTTGTTATTTTTCTGAGTATGTGAGTTTTTAAGTAAAAAATGAAAATTAAATATATACAAACAAATTTGTACATACAACAATAAACAAACAACAATTTCATGGCTGAAAAAAATAATAAAATAGAACGACAGTAGTGGAAATATTGTTATATTTATTTGTGTATATTCTTTATTTTTTATGAAAAAGGCTACAAAATAAAACCCAGCTTAGTTTATGGTAAAACATCTTTATTCTTTTGGGTTTCACTTGTTTTCCTTTTTTCTGGTTTTGCTTTTTTAAGGCAAGAGTGTCGAGACTTTTTGCCGCCAAAGTGTAAATTTTTTTCTATAAACCTTGAATATAGAAATAGAAGGCAGAATAATGTAACCAACCAAATACGACACTATAGAGCAAAATATAGTCAAGACATTAGGCTAGAATATAGTCAAAACTATAGACGAGACTATAGACGAGACTATAGACGAGACTATAGACGAGACAATAGACGAGACTATAGACGAGACTATAGACGAGAGTATAGACGAGAGTATAGACGAGAGTATAGACGAGAGTATTGACGAGAGTATAGACGAGAGTATAGACGAGAGTATGGACGAGAGTATAGACGAGAGTATAGACGAGAGTATAGACGAGAGTATAGACGAGAGTATAGACGAGAGTATGGACGAGAGTATAGACGAGAGTATAGACGAGAGTATAGACGAGAGTATAGACGAGAGTATAGACGAGAGTATAGACGAGAGTATAGACGAGAGTATAGACGAGAGTATAGACGAGAGTATAGACGAGAGTATAGACGAGAGTATAGACGAGAGTATAGACGAGAGTATAGACGAGAGTATAGACGAGAGTATAGACGAGAGTATAGACGAGAGTATAGACGAGAGTATAGACGAGACTATAGACGAGACTATAGACGAGACTATAGACGAGACTATAGACGAGACTATAGACGAGATTATAGACGAGACTATAGACGAGACTATAGATGAGACTATAGACGAGACTATAGACGAGACTATAGATGAGACTATAGACGAGACTATAGATGAGACTATAGACGAGACTATAGGCGCGACGACAGTAGAAAAAGCAGATATTCATAGAATACACTACAGACCAGTCTATAAAGCACTCTATAGACGAGACTATAGAATATACTATAGAAGAAACTATAGACTATAATATAGCCGAGACCATAGATGAAACTATAGATGGAAATTTTGACAATTAACAAAGACGTCATAGTTTAAATATGTTGCATAACTTAGGTTGAATTTTTTGGAACTGTGGTCGCCAAATTTTATTTATTTTTGAAGTAGTGTTTAATAATGAAATTTCTCGTGTAAAACTTAATTTTTACTAAGATATCAAACTTATTTTTTCACTGCTCCAATTTTGACTTTGGAGACACTCTTTAAAAAGAAACTTGTTTAACGGTTATTTTAACAAAATTTTTAAAATATTTTCATATTCTAGAATTCAATTGGTCTTCTTTTTCTGTATGCTTAGAAATAATATGAATGTTTTTACACAAATGTTTAATAAACCAGAACAAAATTTACAACCTTTAAATAAAGGAAAAATATGAATTCTTTACAAATTTAAGTACAAAACAACAAAATTTTTAAATATTTTATAGGATTTTTATGTCTTAAAAAGAAATATTCACCCAGAAAATAAGCAAAATCATAAAATTTTAACAGGCCGTATAAAAAATATAAAATGTTAAATCAAAACATAGAAAAGATATGGAGATTTAGATTCAAGTATGAAAAAATATAAAAAGGCCTAACAAATATATGTTTAAGGATTTATTATATTTTTGTGATAGGGAGTAGTATTTTGTTTACAAGATTATGTCGTTCAAAGTTAAACGACCCATATTGTGATTATTACAAAACTCTACAAAAAAAAAATAAACAAAATATGTATAATATTTTTCTCTTTCTGCGGAAATTGATGTTTAGGGTGTGACCCCTAAACAAAAATGAAAATAAAACTAAACAAAAATTCAGTGTCAAAGACAGCAGACATAAATCTTACAGCATAGCAAAATATCTCTTTTATATTATTCTTTAGAAAAAAAAATAAAAACATTATTATATAGTAACGAGTATTGCTGTTGATGTTGACCAACTAAGCTTGCTGTTTTACTCAGTCTGTTTTTGTCTTTGCAGAAAAATCGTTAAATTTTGTTTCTAGTTCTTTTTTATCTATGGCTTATTTTTCACATGTAGCTGTCTATCTTGTCTTATAGTTTATGTTTTTTTCTGGATATAACAACATGTTTTATATCTAGAGTTTCGCTTGAGTTGTTTTTAAACATAAATATGTTTTTGCTAGTATTTTTGTTTTATTATATTTCAGAATAATTTGGTTTTTCTTTGCCATGAATGATACATTAGTTTCATAAAGTGCTCCATTACGTTTTAAATTACGCGTCGATTTGCTGTAGTCAGCTAAATTGTATTGTATTTGAAAAATCTTTATTATACCCTTCACCATGAGTAGAAAGTTTGTCATTCTGTTTGTTATAGATAGCGAAGTCGATATAACCATGTCCGTCTGTTTGTTGAAATCATTTTTCGAAATATGTCCGCTATAGTCCATCTTAGGTTGCTATTTCTATTACAGAAAATCGACCCACAAATGATTGAGGTATAACCAAAAAAAAACTGCGACTATCTTGATTTTTGCAGCTATTTTTCACCCAAATTTTTTTGTCAACAATTTTTTTTCATTAAATCTTATTTTTTCACCAAAATTTTTTCATTCCAATTTTTTCATCAAAATTATTTTTAACAAAATTTTTTTTTTTTATCAAAATATGTGTTTTTTAATATTTTTTTTTTAAGTATACATTGGTGAAGGATATTCAAGATTCGGCACAGCATAATAAGCAATCTTAGTTGTTTTTCTTATACGGTGTTTTTATATTTTCTGTACTTTTCATTAGTTATCTGTTTTTTGTAAGATTTTGCGTATATTTCTGTATTTTTTTTCTTCATGCACCAACAAATTACAGTTTATGTCATTTATATTTAATTTGTTGTGTTGAGTTTTAAAAGGGATAAAAGATTTAAGACAATTGCTTGGAAATAAATAGTAATAATTGTAATTTATAAATAGCAGTAATAAGTATATGGAACAAGATTATTTTTGGAATATCCTTAAGGATATTGCTCCAGAATTATATACATATATAAAAATTAAAATTTTAAAATCCATTTTTTTGTGATTATTGTGGGATTTTTTTAAGATTTTATATGAGTTAGGAAGCTTAGTTTGTTTCAAAAGCTGATTTCTTGCATAGTTATGTGTAAATATGTCTTTTTCTACCGATTTATATTCTAATTGAAAAATTACTTTAGCATTTGTATACAATATAGAATATTTGATTAAAAGTTATCTTTAAAAAACTTAATTTTTGCATACTTCTTCCAAGATTTGTAATACGATACGTATACGCATTATTTGGAATATCTTGTATTAAATATCAATCATTCGTCTGGGTATCAATAAGACATTTATTGGATGTGAATATTTTTGATAGTAACTTCTATGTACACACCTATCCCTCGATTTAAACGACAGATAGGTTCTTGAAAAAATCGTTTAAATAAAATTTGAAGAATTTTGTATGGAAAATCGTTCAAATCGAAAAAGGTAAAAATTCAGGTATATAAGGTACCATTCACCATGAGTGGCAAGGGTAAATATAAGTTTGTCATTCCGTTTGTAATTTCTACACTTTGCATTTGGGACTTTTCATTTGGCACAAAGTATATTTATTCTGGATCGTTATAAATAGCAAAGTCGATATAGCCATGTCCATCAGTCCCTCTGTATGTTGAAATCAATTTTCCGTAGCCGCCAAATAACTTACAAAAATTATTGATACATCAGTATATCGGGAATTCATCCGCCTGTATTGCTATTTAAAATCAAGAAAATCGGAATGAGATATATTTCCTGTATTTTGGGCCTATTTTATATCTATATCTGGATTACTATGTCATTAATATAGACAATATGGATATCTAATGATAGATATTTCAAAGTCCATTGTAGCGATGTATATAAGGCTGAAGTAGTTTGGACCTACAATGGGTCAAAATCAGGAAACATATTTTTTAACCCGAATTTTTTTTTACCAAAAAATTATTTTGTCATACACTTTTTTTCACTAATAAATTTAAAAAAAAAATTAAAATTTTTTTTTTTTAAATTTGAAAAAAGATTTTTTTTTTAAAAAAAATTTGAAAAACAATTGTTAATGCCATGTATTGGTCTTGTGAATTAAAAACCATTTTGACTAAAATTTACATTCTTGTTTTATTTTTTACAACTTCTTTCGGGCTTAAAAAATACCATTCATTATTCTCTGTAACTATTAATAGAAGAGTAACTCAGTTCATAAAAAATTCAGTTCAAATAATAGTGAAATACATAATTTAAAATAAAAATTATTCCCAAGCAATTTCGCTTCATCATCACTTTCCAATCCAAATATCAATATATTTCTGGTTGCTGAAAAATAACCTCCATCAGTCGTTAGTATTTCAAATTTTCAATGTTAGATGCAACTTCAAAACGTAAAGATTTGGAAACTTTGTAATAAGAAATTGTGACGAATTAGTGTTCAATTGTTTATATACATCCCGATATTGTGACAAACCTTGAGTAATATATCTCTAAAACTTGAGAGATCTTTCAACATTTTGATCATGTTTTACAACGATTTTCTAATTCAAGGCCCTTACACTTAATTTAAGCTATCAATGGTTAAATATATATAAAAAGTATTTTTATTCAAATAATAAATTCCATGAAAAACGTGAAAAAGAGTTGTTCATCTGGTCAGGAAAAAATACTTTTTTACCCCTTTCAAAATAAAACTGGATATGTCTAATTGAGAATTTTGAGCTGGACACAATTGCGGGCCATGTAATTCCTTCGTTGAACAAATTATTGTAATTGTACTTTTTTATTATTTCTAATTATAACTGACATTTCTGGATTACAAATAAAAAACTAATGAAAAATGCTTTTTATTTGTTGTTAAATAGTTTACATAAAACTCAAAAAAGATTTAAGTATTCCAGAAAGGAAAACTTCCACCATAAACATCCTTCAAAGAGTGTATAAATTTTTAAATCAACAAATATCTACATCCTTTTTTAAACCAATTTTAAATCAAATTAAATATATCATATTATACAGTTGTTTTTAAAGTCTTAAAATCTTTCCTTTTTTAAGTAAAAAAAATTACAATAAAGGATGTATACATTTTAACAGTAAAAACAAAAGAAAAATAGCAAAAACAAGTTTTCTTTAATATCCTTTAACACATGCACAAGCATATATGTATTAACATGTATATAGTATGTGTAAGAATTAAGGAGATAAAAAAACAAACACGTTTAAACAAGACTAGCCCAAAGTGTTATTTTAGTATTTAAGGATTACAAAATTTTTACATTTGTAATAATATTACAAGAAAATAAACACGAACATATATTTTTCTACAAAAACACTTACAAATGCATGTCTATATATATGTAAAAGCCATGTATATACAGTTTTTATATATATACATGAGCAAATAAGGACTTAAACATTAATATATAATATATAACCATTTGTTTATATATAAAAAGTGTCTATATATATATACAAATGTATGTATATATTGCAAGTGTGTGTTAAGTTTCCTTTAATTTTAAAAAAGAATTTGTAAATGTTGTTTTTCTTCTTCTAAAGCAAGGAACAGGAAACGGATGTAACATGTTTTTCTCTTACAATTTATTTCATTTTCTGTCTTTTTTTTTTGAATTTGTTGCCTGGTAGTAAAGAAATGAATTTACAGTTTTTTTCTTTCTTTCTATCGTATTAAAACTTATAACAAGTGTAAAGAGTTTTAAAGTTACAAACACAAAAAATAAATACAAAAACAAATAAATAAAATAAAAGAAATAAGTACAGAATGTAATTAAGGCTTAACAAACAAATGCTTTATGTACAAACATACATAAATAAATGAATTTATAAACAAATATTTGTAATAAATTTATATTTTAAATATGTATTTTTTGTATATGAAGTTATTTCTCTGTTGTAGTCATAACTGATTCATATTGTAAATAAAAAGAAAAATAAAAGAAGGATTTCGAAAAGAGTTTTTCAACCAAAACTAGGAATTATTAAGAATGAAAAAATTATCATGTAGTAATTTCTGAAAGTATTTTGGAAAAAGTTAAAATTGACTTTGCAATAAGTTACGAAAACTAGTGTTAATACTTTAGCAAATTCATAAAGATTAAATGAATGAAATTTAAATAATAACCAATAATTTATGCTTAATTTGTTTTATTTACTTCTTGATACTTCATTAATTATTTTGACTAGAAGCAATATATAGAACCAATTTATTTGCATGATTCTTGCTTTATCCAGCATCTTTATTCTAAATTGAGCACAGAAAACGCATTAATTGAAGAAAACTAAAACGACCTACGATTGGAGAAAGAATTTCTGTACATAAAGACCTACGATTGAAGCTAGAATTTTAGTACGCAATGACCTACTATTGAAGCTAGAATTGCAGTACATAAAGAATTACTATTGAAGTTAGAATTTTAGTACATAAAGCTAGAGTTGTATTACATAAAGACCTGCGATTGAAGCTAGAATTTTAGTACATGAAGTCTTATAATTGAAGCTGGAATTTTAGTATATAAAGACCTGCGATTGAAGCTAGAATTTGTGTACATAAAGACCTATTATTGAAGCTAGAATTTGTGTACATAAAGACCTATTATTGAAGCTAGAATTTTAGTACATGAAGACCCACGATTGAAGCTAGAATTTCAGTACGGAAAGACCTACTATTGAAGCTTGAATTTAAGTACATAAAGACCTACGATTGAAGCTAAAATTTTAGTACATAAAGACCTACAATTGAAACTAGAAGTGCAGCACATAAAGACCTACAAGTGAAGCTAGAATTTTAGTACATGAAGACCTACGATTGATGCTAAAATTTTAGTACATAGAGACCTACGATTGAAACTAGAATTGCAGTACATAAAGACCCACAATTGAAGCTAGAATTTTAGTACATAAAGACCTACGATTGAAGCTAAAATTTTAGTACATAAATAACTACGATTGAAACTAGAATTGCAGTACATAAAGACCTACAATTGAAGCTAGAATTGTAGGACATAAAGACCTACGCTTGAAGATAGAATTTTAGTACATAAAGACCTACGCTTGAAGATAGAATTTTAGTACATAAAGACCTACGATTGAAGCTAGAATTTTAGTACATAAAGACCTACGCTTGAAGATAGAATTTTAGTACATAAAGACCTACGCTTGAAGATAGAATTTTAGTACATAAAGACCTACGATTGAAGCTAGAATTTTAGTACATAAAGACCTACGCTTGAAGATAGAATTTTAGTACATAAAGACCTACGATTGAAGCTAGAATTTTAGTACATAAAGACCTACGCTTGAAGGTAGAATTTTAGTACATAAAGACCTAGGATGGAAGCTAGAATTTTAGTAAGTAAAGACCTACGATAAATTCTAGAATTTGACTACATAAATACCTACGATTGAAGCTAGAACTTTAGTACATAAAGACCTACGATTGATGCTAGAATTTTACTTAATGAAGGGGTAAGAATTAAGCTAGAATTTTAGTACATAAAGACCTACGATTTTAGTACATAAAGACCTAAGATTGAAGCTAGAATTTTACTACATAAAGACCTACGATTGAACCTAGAATTTTAGTACATAAAAACCTAAGATTGAAGCTAGAATATTAGTACATAAAGACCTACGATTGAAACTAGTATTTTAGTACATAAAGACCTAAGATTGAAGCTAGAATATTAGTATATAAAGACCTACGATTGAAGCTAGAATTTTAGCACATAAATACCTACGATTGAAGCTAGAATTATACTAAATAAAGCGGTAAGATTGAAGCTAGAATTTTAGCACATAAAGACCTACGATTGAAGCTAGAATTTTAGCACATAAAGACCTAAGACTGAAGCTATAATTTTAGTGAATAAAGACCTACGATTGAAACTAGAATTTGACTACATAAAGTCCTAAGATTGAAGCTAGAATATTAGTACATAAAGACCTAAGATTGAAGCTAGAATATTAGTACATAAAGACCTAAGATTGAAGCTAGAATATTAGTATATAAAGACCTACGATTGAAGCTAGAATTTTAGCACATAAATACCTACGATTGAAGCTAGAATTTTACTAAATAAAGCGGTAAGATTGAAGCTAGAATTTTAGTACATAAAGATCTACGATTGAATATAGAATTTTACTTAATAAAGGGATAAGAATGAAGCTAGAATTTTAGCACATAAAGACCTACGATTGAAGCTATAATTTTAGTACATAAAGACCTACGATTGAAGCTATAATTTTAGTACATAAAGACCTAGGATTTAAGCTATTATTTCAGTGTATGAAGACCTACGATTGAAACTAGAATTTGACTACATAAAGTCCTGAAATTGAAGTTTGAATTGAATTACATAAAGACCTACGTTTAGTTGTAGAATCATACTAAGAAAACTTAGGATTGAAGCAATTGACTGCAATATATTATTTTTTGGTGGAAAATATGAGGTTTAAAGGATTCTCGAAATTGTTTGTCTACCTACATACATACTGTATAACAGTCACATTAATATTCTTAAGTTTCTTTGATATTTATTTAAACTTTAAACTGTGTGTATATATTTTTTTCCACATGTTGATAAATATATACATAAGTAAATACACAATCATCTACTCTATATGTGATTTAGAAAAATAGTTTATCTATAATCATGTAGTATGTATCTCAAAGTATTTGTTTAATTATGTTATGCAGTTTTTGTTTGCTTAAATTAATGAAATACAAATATTCTTTTAAGAAAATCTAGAAAATTTGTCAAAGAATATATTCCCAATGTCAATATTTAATTTGTAAAATAAAATTAAATATTTAATTTATGGCATATGTATGAATGTATTTCAAATGTTAAACATTGAATTAACCATAGAAAAATACATAAAGAACAAAAACTAGAAAAAAAAACTTGAATAGAAAAATAAACACATACAAGTTCTGATTTCATACGTTTTTTTATTTCTTTACTAATACTCGTATATTCCCACCACTTAAGACTTTGTCAAAAGACATTAGTTTTTGCAGCACAGTTTCCTGTCTATGTCTCCCTCTATGAAAGAAGCTACTAAATGTTACTATTTAGCATCATTTTGTTATTGAGAGTTTATTTAAAAACTAAAATGTATTTTTAAGGATTACTATTGGTCCTTGAAATTTGGTATTTTAAGGGAACTTTATTTTTGTATGTTTGAGAATGATACTTTTTAAAGGTTATTTATAATAAGGTATATTTTGTTAGTTTTATAGCTTTAGTTCAATAGCTTTTAAATTATAATCTTCATATCAAAACGAACAGGAAACTGCTATTTTCGGATTTGACATCTTCGATTTTAATAAAATTTACCACACATATTACGCTTCCAAAGGGTTCCTCAAATCTATGACTTTTTTTTATCGGAAAATTGAAAAGTTTGTTAAAATGGTCTAAAATTATATACACATAATTGCCCATAACATTGAAACTACTCAAAGCTCAAGATAATTTTTGATTTAATTTTAAAGCCAAAGATATTTTCCTAAATATAAAATTGTTTACTTCCAAAAGGTTAAATTTCAATATTCAGAGTATATAATTCAATGTAAAAAATATCAAAGATCGCGGTGCTAAAAATTCAAAAAGAACATGGTTTGAGGACACCTAAAGTATCTACTATATTCGTGCAAAATAATTTCGATGGAGACTCGATTATGTCAGGAGTTATAAAGAAAAACGTTATTAAAGGTACAGTTTTTCATATAAAGTCATATAAAATTTTAGCACCTGTGTTTTACCATAAAAATTGAAATTGATTCAACTGTGTTCTGTTTTCTATTTGCTTAAATCACTATACTTTTACATCGGAATGAGTTTCCAATGAAAAGGTCACTGATATGAGAAACATATTGGATATATTGTGTATGTGGTAAATTTCATTAAAATCGGAGATGGTAAATACGACTGCTGTCCGCATTCCCATTTATCTTCCCCATAGAAACCTCTAAAAAAATGGGAATATGTAAATTTAATAAACAAAAAAAAATTTAGAATATTACAAACAGATTACCTTTAAATGTCAGTAGTTAAATCTTCATAAAAATTTAGTAATTAAACTAAGTTTTTGCGAGTTGTGTAAAATATGGTCAGTAGCGTATGAGTATCACATAATTCAATAAATATTAATCATACGTCATAGGGTTTTAATTGAGCTAAAGTTCAAGTGAGTTAGGTTAGGCAGTCAGCTTTTATCAGTAACAACATCCCAACGTCCATCTCAGACAGATCCGTTAAGTCGTGCAAGAAAAATTCGCACAATATTTTCAATCTCTGGTAAACCAGATTTTGGCAGTATCAGAAGAGATGCTTTACATATTCATCTCTACATAATTATGATATATCCTATAGTAGTCATGCCGTGACCTTCTCGCCAGGGTTTTCAATCAATAATAAATCATATTTTAAATAGTTTTATGAAAATAATGTTATTTTGTAATACAGTGTAGTGTTAATGTTAGCAAAGAGCTATTCAATTTTTCTGCCACTCAACTCAATAAAATTTATTCCTGACAAGTTCATTGTTGCCAACATTATTATGGAGTATATAAAAGTCTGTTAACAATAAACATTGTTAATTGATTTTTAAATTTGTTTGCATAAACTCCACTTCATAACAGTGATTGTGAAAAAAAACAACAAGTGTCAATAAATTTATCGAAACAATAAAAGAAAAAAAAGAGGAAAAACACATCATTCAAACTCATAAAAAGATAAGAGTTTTAAAATACACACTGAATAAATGCATAAAATTCACAACATTGAAATTAAATTTAATAGTCATCAACAGCAGCTAGAATGTCACTATATAGTAGAAGAGATGATGATGATTTGGATCATAACGTCTGTCTCTCTGCATTGATAATCATTAATATTCATTTATGCTCAACATTTTAATAGATTCTTAAGTGGGTATGAATATTTATTGAACACTGTATGAATATTTACAATAAATAAAAGGAATGAAAAAAATAAAACACAAACTTTTATATGTACAAGTTGTTTTCTACTACACATTTTTAACTCACTTAAAACACTTCAAATACTTTAACGCAATACGAATACACAAACTGATTTGCACAGATTCATTTAAAAAAAAAACTCACATATTTTTCAGGGAAAAACCACTCAATATAAAAATGTCTATATACATATGTATGAAGGAATGTATGTAAAAATGAACGTTTACTGGATAAGAGTTTACAGCATTAATTGGTCTATTAAGGAATTGTTTATTTAGGACTGATTAAAATGTTTACTGCACACTGCACTCAATTCGGTTGAATGGAAAAAACCAATATTGAAAGCAAATGAAGTGGTTAAAATAAAAATAAATTAAGAAAAATATTTACAAGCAGACTCAAACATATTGTTGAAAATATTTTGCAGCTAAGTAATTTATACTTGAGATGGTAGAGAATAATTTAAAGAATATAAAACCATTAAAACAAGTGATTTAAGAAGAAATAAATGTTTGTAATAAAAATAGATTTATTTACATCAAATTTAACATTGATGTGTTAGATAATAAATGCTGATTTTTATAAAATTATAAAATGCCTCGAAAAATGTGCAATCTGCTCAGTTTTACACTCTCGCATATGAGCTGTCAAAAATTGCACAAATGGGAAACTTAAATGTATAAATGATAATCTATATTAAGAATTTTGCTAACGGTTCTGTATAAAGTTTCATTTATTTTAAAAACCGGTCAAGCAAAACAAAAACTCCAAAATTTAGTTATTGGGCATTTACGGGTTTGTAAAGGTAAATACATCGTTTAATGCAAAGAAAAATAAATACTGCCCCAGTATTATGGTGAAATCCGTGTTTAGTGCAGAAAGAAGTCAAGTGACAGCGCTTTATAGGCCTTAATCTATTCTTTTCTCATAAATGTTGTAGGTCTCAATAAATGTGGAAAATTGTTTAGATATGGAAGCAGAATGCAATGTAGAACGCGTAAAATATTCGCTACTCGATCACTTCTACCTTATCTTCATAGAACTGGGTTTTACATATCCCCAGAGAAAATAATCTAATGACGTCAAATCACATGAACGGTCCACTTACTGAAATTATTTGTTCGCAATATGTTTCTTTCAATAAATTGATTGCAGCGCGAAATATGGCATGTGGATAAAGTGGATGGGTGCATGATTAATTGTGGAGCGCGATCACGATGGACACATTTTAATTGCTTTTTCTGTGGGAAATTCTTTCGGGATAAGTGTTATCGTTAAGAGTAAGTAGTTTCATTAACTAATAGGTCTGATTATGAGCTTCATAAAATTCACATAACACCCCTTTAAATTTTCGATTTGTACCATGATTTTCAAATCAATTTGAACAACTTGAAAACATTGCTCAGATGTGAGTCTACTTATGATATATTGTCAAACCAAAATAAGCCCAGAGCTACCGAATTAATCTTCAACAGTTTTAAGGCGTTTTTAATAATAAGTATATACACGACTACAAAGATCCTTTCTCCTTAAATGGAAATATTAACACTTGTTTTACTTTACTCTAACACACTTGCTTAACTTTTAACATAATATTATATCCAAGCCTAAAAGTATACTACGAAATAAGACAATTTTAATACCCTTGTTTCCGTTTGTAAGTGCTGGTTCAGGAAATAGAATATTGAAAAAAATTATTGATGGTTCACACAATTCAATTTTACTTGAGCAATTCTTGGGTTTATAGAAGAGAGAATAACATTTTTCCAATCTCCTCTATTCTTTCTTCTGTAAACTCAAGAATTGGCCCCTGATATTTTAGGGACTTAAATCTTGTATCAATATCGGTCGATAAGTGGCTGAGATATGAGACATAAACGATGACTTCTTTTATTTTTTGACATGTTTTCTGCTTTTACTAGGGATAGTAAATTCTCTACATACAAACCATGTACATCAAATGAAAATTATTTCTGAGACTACTCCAGAAACTTAGAAATATGTATGTTTAAAAATGTTTAGAAAATTTTGAATAGCTTTTACAATCTGAGGGTTGCGATGCGGATTCGATACAGGAACTCCGTGTGTATATGCAGAGATGCCAAAAAAATATAGTTATAAACTCTATCAAGTAATTTGATTACAACATTTTTGCAAAAT
The DNA here is from genome assembly GCF_958450345.1 of Calliphora vicina. NCBI lineage: Eukaryota > Metazoa > Arthropoda > Insecta > Diptera > Calliphoridae > Calliphora > Calliphora vicina. Next base: position 27,636,852 of record NC_088781.1, read on the forward strand.
ATGACACATTTCAGGCAAATCCTGCATGACGAACGTTTCATTCGTACACGTTTTCATATCTAAATATGAAAATTTTTTGGTTTTTCAAATAAGATACCTCCAACGTATATTATACTAGGGTGGCCCTTAATAAACGAAAGTTGGATTTTGGCCATTCTCACCCCCCAGTTTGGTGAACATTAGTAAAAAAATCATCCTGAAAAAGCCCTCTGAAGTTTTGAGATGCATTTACAAGGGGAAAAAATTCATTTTTTTCAGTTTTTGTAAAAATTTTGCCATTAAAAAATTACTTTTGTAATTCAATTTAAAAGAATCGAAATGTGTACGTAATTGTCGTTCTAATGAGACATAAAAAACAGAAATCGGTTAAAAAATTTTAAAGTTATTAAAAATTCGCCAGGCCATTAACGTGTCTCAGGCCACTAGAACAGGAAATGTTGGAACAAAATTAACATATTTTGAGAAATATTAAAATAAAAGCTCATTTTTACTTAAAATATGTCCATATTTACTTGTATATGAGTTTTTGTCTTCGTAGGATACCGTTAACCTATTCTTAGGTATGAACAAAAAAAATTAATTTTTTTAACGGCAGTTTCAAAACTCCATTTTCAAATTTTTAAAAATTTTGTTAAACAAATTTCAGAATTTTTTGATCATCTCATTGGGATTTATTAAGAGTATAATAGGGAATTAAATCGTGAAAAAATTATGAAAATATCTCTTATAGTTTTTCCGTACCTGCGATTTAAATTTTGAAATTTTCGAGAAAAACCAATTATTTGGCAATTTTTAGGCCAATGAGCTCTATTTTCTTACTCTTATGAATTTTAAGCAAAACTTAATTAGAATATTATAGTCCAGATAATTCTAAATATACTCTGAAACTTTTACTAAAATCAAAAAACGTTAACCCTTAAATCGTGAAGGTCAAAGGTCAAATTTTTCAATATTTGGAATTTCTCTTGGAAAGATTTTGAAATGTTCGAAATGTTGTATATTTTTGGGCCGATTTTGATGAAATTTAACAAAAATATAACACAAAGCCTAGTATTTACAAAAGCAGCAGAAAAATTAAAATTAACCATAAAAAATTATGATTTTAAAAGTTTGGTGTCATTTTAACCCCAAGTGCCATTAAGCGTTAATTTCCATTCTTGTGCTGTTATTATAAACCCTAGAGTTTATGTTATATTTTTGTTAAATTTCATCAAAATCGGCCCAAAAATATACAACATTTCGATCATTTCGAAATCTTTCCAAGAGAAATTCCAAATATTGAAAAATTTTACCTTTGACCTTCACGATTTAAGGGTTAACGTCTTCCGATTTTAGTAGAAGTTTCAGAGTATATTTTGAATTATCTGGACTATAATATCCAACTTTCGTTTATTAAGGGCTACCTTAATATTATACGCTACAGTGAAATTTAAGTGCAATTCCAAATGGCATAAGAAATTTCCTTTTAATTGACATTTCTTGCGAAATAATTGATCGCAAAATTTTGTGACGCACGTTACAAAAAGGTTAAGTAACATTAAAAGTTGAAGTGTTTATTCGTAATTTTAGCGAATTTGGCATAATAAAGCACACAAAATATTATTCCTAAAAGAAAGATGAATGAAAGAGAATTCTAATATAATTTATTTGCAAGAAAAAACATATGCCGTTTTCATAGAAAGCCGATAACATTTTGTGACGCACGTTACGTGACGCTGGTTCAAATTATCCAGATGCTAGAAAATTATCTAATTTTCCGTGAGAAGTAGCGAAAAATTCCATTCAAAGTGAAATTGCTCAAAATTAATTTGTATTTAAATTGAATGGTCAAACATATAGCTGTCAATCGAACCATCTTGTTAACATTTAATTAATGATAAAAACACATTAAAAAATTACAATTATTTTTGTATAATATTAAGATATCTGAGCTAGTGTTGGATTTGGTAATCATTTTTGTATGAATTTGTTTATATATAAAATATAATATACATATCTAGTCTAATATTACAATTAAGAATTCCAAGTTTTATTAATTTAACAATTTTGTTGTTGGTAGACTGTTTCTGGGACTTGCCCATATGGGAGGCATTTGAATTATTGAGCAAATGATTTTAAAATTTTATTCAATTGTTCGTTTTGTAACAGCGTGTTAAATTTCGCAAACCTACAGTAACGCCTTCTGTTTTTATTCAGTCGTTATATGAGAACAAATCACTGTGAGGTGTGTCATATCATCACCATAAACGAAATAAGAGTGTCCATAGCAGAACCTTATAATGATGTTCATTGGTACTACAAAATCCCAAAAAGTGTCATAAAATCCATCAACACAGTGTGGTAGTCAATATGTTGTGCTATCATTCAGCATTGAAATGGTTCATCTACAATAAAATTTTTCTCCCAAAGTATTGCCTTTAACCAGTGTTCACCACTAAGCCAATGAAATGTTTTGATGAGTTTGCATATGTAAACAACAACCTATATAAATTACATCTTAAGTCATCACAAATCACTTATATGGCTAAGAAAATATATTAAATTTTCTTTACAACCAACATTTGATATGCATGAAACAACTTGATGTGCCTGTCTGACTAAGACGATGTCATATGGTTAGTTAGTTGTACTTGAGGTTTATTAAATAACTACTAATAACATTTCATTAGTACAAAAATGACATTTTAATGTTAACATTAGCATTATGCACACTCTACTCTTGTAAAACAGTGATCACATATGTGTGAGAATTGTGTCCAATTTACCTGTCAAATAAAACATACATGAGTAATTTGAAATGAATACTAGATACAAAAAGATATTTAGTTTTTAAGCAACAGTATGACATTTAATAATAGTAACAGATAATTTTAATAAGGTTTGTACAATTATTCTAAAACTATTCTGGAATTTCTTTTGAGCAAAAAAAAGACCCATTTCGAATGAAAAGTAAAAAAAGTTATTGATTTTGGAAAAAGAAGTCAAAAATATTTTATTTTTCATTAAAAAGTTATAAAGGAATACACAATAAATATTTTGGATATAATTAATGTGCTGAATTCTTAATTATTGATAAATTCATTTTTATTTTTTAAAATTTTTTTTAATTTTTTTTTCAAATATTGAAAAAATTGCTATTTACATTATTTAGGACAAATTTTGCTATGAACAAAAGGTAATAAGTTACATGGATGAGAAAAAAGACCTATTTGGTAAAAATATAAAATTTTAAGAGTGTTCTTGACCGATCTTGTTGAAAATTGTTGTCTAAATTACTATCCAATGGGACTAACTTTGGTGCAAATTTCATCCCGATTGAAAGCATCGTTTTCAAAAGATTGCCCACTTGATATGAAATCCTCCATATATAAAGGACATCTCAGAATTAGTATTTTTCTTCTGGTTGATAGCTACGGTTTTGGGTTAGTAAAAATGGTGAATTACACGAGAATGTGAATTTCTCGTGTCTTCTATTGGAAGGATTTTGGGCATAACGCATCAAGAACCATAAATCTTTTAAAATGCAGCAGCTATTGTTATTGGTGATCGATATCGCGAAATAATAACGGAACTTTTTCTTCTAAAATCTTTTAATATTGATGTGGACGACAAGTGGTTTCAACAAGACATGCTACACAGCCTGTGACCCAATTCACGATTGGACTCCTAACTTGTGTGATTTAAAATCATTGATCTATGCCAACAAGCCCACAAAATGGTAATGAGTAGGCGGCGGATTTTAATGCATTTAGAAATAAAATGATATGCCTCAAAATGCTTTATTAAGAGAAACATTATTGCCTATTTTTAGGCTTATAATTTTATTTCTAAATGCTTGAAAATCCAGTCCCTAGTCATGAGAAATTTCGACAAAGCAGTGCGTATGTGGCAGCAAATCCAAATATTTATCAAAATTTTAATATTAGGAACAATTTGATCCACATTTATTTCGAGCTAATATTTTTTGTTGAGTTAAGTTAATTTTTGATCTTACAAACAAAACTTCAAGTCAATATCTCAATTTTAAAACTTTAAACTTTAAAACTCAGTCCTTCAAAAATATTGCACTTTTTCATAAAAAGCACACGCAACAATATAAAAATCTTTGACATCGTATGAGAAACCAAAAAATTGCACGTGTTTAAAAATGTTACATGTCGAAGGTCCCATAGCGCCGCCACAGGAGAATTAGCAGGATCCATTTTTATACCCTTCACCTTCGTGAGAAGGGTATATATAAGTTTGTCATTCCGTTTGTAATTTCCACAATATAATTTTTCGACCCTACAAAGTATATATATTCTGGATCCTTATAGATAGCGGAGTCGATTAATTCATGTCCGTCTGTCTGTCTGTTGAAATCAATTTTTCTGAAGACCCCAGATATCTTCGCGATCCAAATCTTCAATAATTATATCAGACATGCTTTCGAGATTTTTCACCTATTTTTGGCCTATATCTGGATTACTAAGTCATTAATATAGGCAATATGGATATCTAATGATAGATATTTGAAAGGCCTTTGCAATGACGTATGTATATAAGACCATAGACCATAGTAATGGGTCAAAAATACCAAAACTAAATTAAAATAAAAAATATTAAAATTAAAAATCGAAAATTTTTTTTTCAAAAATATGAAAAAAAATAATTTCGTTTACCTAAAAATATTTAAAATTTGTATTTTGAAGTATAATTTGGTGAAGGGTATATAAGTTCGGCACAGCCGAATATAGAAAAGTTTTGATTCTTCCCCACTGTGCACACTTGCTTAACTTTTCACATAATATTTGATCGACGCCTTAAAGTATACTATGAAATAAAACATTCGAATTCCCTTGTTTCCGTTTGTAAGTGCTGGTTCATCAGCAAGTCTTGAATTTACAGAAGAGAGAGGAAGAAAAAGAATACAATCGTTCAAATCTCCTCTCTCTTCTATAAATTTGACGAGTGTGAACCAGCAATAATTTTTACAATATTCTGGCTCCTTATAGATATTTAAATTGATATAAATATCTGAATATCTTATGGACTGAAATCCTGTATCAATATCGTCCCATAAGTTGCTGAAATATGACAAGATAGTAGTAAGTTCTCTACATATAAAACATATACATCAAATGCAAATTATTTCAGAGACCACTCCAGCAACTCAGAAAAATGCATCCACATTGTATGTCTAAAAGCCTTTAGAAGGTGTTTAATAAATTTAACAAATTCAAACTAATTTCGACAAAAGATTAGTTTTTCTTTTCTTGAAATTTATTATTCATATTGTTATGTTGGAAATAATTTTTAGGCAGTACTACATGTTTAGTTACTATTACATTATGTCCTTAGCAGGTCCTTTCATTTATACGAAAATAGTTTGTAACACTGTGCCATTAATTTGTGGTCACTTATTTTATTTTTTTTAATAAAATTAAACTATTGTTATTTGTTCCACAAAATTCTTGTTCTACTGCCCTCAAATGACATTGTAATCTTACAACTCTTGTCTGCAATTGTAAACATATATTTTTGGATTTGTTATAAATTTAATTTTGATTTCTTAGAACTATACATACATACATAAGTATGTTTCTTTTTTCATTTTCGAAAGAATATAGTTAATACACATGCAGTGTTTTAATTTAAGACATTTGTAACGAAGATCTTAAAAACCACATTTACATGTATGTCATTTCTGGTTATTTACTTATGTATGGATAAGTATACAATTTGTATATGTAGATTGATATGTTGATAATAATCTTATACCTTTGTATTTGTTACAATTTACATGTAATAGTGTTGTAAATTGTTTTTTGCGGCATCACTAGAAATGTCTTCTAGTAGATAATTATTTAATAACACATATGTTAAGGAATTTTTTCTTTAAATTTGTAAAATTTAATATAAGAATAATAAAGATAAAATTTTCTAATAAATAGTGGTTTGATCTACTTTTTGTTATTCTTAATCAAATACTCTTAAATAACTTGTAAAGTGTTTGGAAAAACACTTTTAAAATTCTAATATTTTACGATTTAACTACTTTAAATATCTATTATATAACACAGCATTTCATGTTTCTTTAAATCTCCATAATAATTGAATTTTTAAGTTTAATTTTGTATTTTCAGCAAAACAAAAACTACTTAAAATTTAACAAAATTCGAGTAACAAAGAACATGACGACCAACGACGAATCTTGTTTATTTGTTTAAAATTTCAAGCTACAACAGGAATCTAAGTACTAAATACAACTGCATGTAGCAGTGTTGCATTTGCACATAGATTTGAATACGAGTAAATACAAGTTCCCAGCAAACATGAAGCTTTGAGCAGAAATTGACAATGATTTGAAATTAAAGCATTTCTCAAATATAAACGTTAGAAAGTACTTTGATAGTTTTTCAAAATAGGCTTTCTCAAAAACGTCTCAAATATTTTTAAACCATTAACGCCGGTCAAACATACAGTATTTTTGAATATCCTGGGTCTAAACTGAAAGGGCAACACTGCTCTTATCAACAGGCATCTGTTATCTTTTTGTGTTTGACAGCCATTGATAGCAGAATACATCGTGACTTAAGATGAAATTGGAAAAAAAATAAATTCATCTAGTCATTGAATCCAAGACTAAGCATTATCAATTTCAATGTTAAGCAAGTGGTGTACTGTGATCGTACAAGCAAGGAAGATGCCGAACATTCTGGAAGAAATGAAAAAAAAATAACTATATGTTGTCGGCCGATCGGAGAATGTAAATACTAATGGTATGAAATTTCTTCAATATCGAAGAACAGGCATTAATGGGTTAAAGATTTGATGATAGGTTTGAAATTACATTAGATTTCAAATGAAAAAATCATCAGTTTATCACAAAACTGTTTGCTGGGTTATGCCTGCCATCTTTATCCACTTGTTCATTCATCTTCATGTGCAACTGTATGGTCAACAGACAATGACTGGCAACCGAAGTGTAACATTTACATAGTTTTTCTGTTGTTGTTGTTGTTTGGTTGCTGTTGTTGCAACAGTAGTTGTTTTGTTTATTTTGTTAACATATGTTCAAGAGCATTGAAATAAACTTTTGAATACATGTATGAAAAATGCACAACGTGTGAATGTGTTAGTTTGTATCTATGTAAATGTGTCTGCATTTATTTGTTTTGTATATAGATGTGTGTGTATGTGAAATGTTGAAATTTGCATCTAAAGTTTGTTTGCTCAACTATATAGAGAAATGTAGAAAACTATGAGTGGTAGTTGTTGTTGTTCTTGTTATTTGGTTTATGCAACATATTTTAAAGTTTGTTTTTGATTTAAAAGTTTTTCTTGTACTTAGTTTGTTTTAGTTTTAGATCTGAAATGGATTTCTTGAGAAAAAAAATAAGGTTTATGTGTTTAAGAAATTGTTGAATAAAATTTAAGTTTTGCTGTAGGATTTGGCAAATGCAAATGTCATAATTTTGGCATTATGAATTATGATTGGATTAAGAGAAGACGGAAATAATATTTATGTAGGTAAATAGAAAATAATGGTGAGTGAGAGAATGCAAGTTAGAGTGCTATATTCGGCTGAGGCGAATATTGTTTATATGAGGAAAATAAAATATTTTGGAGAATCTCAAGACACTAGCGCTACTTATAGTTGAATACGATAATACTTATTCTAAACCATTCTAAAACTATTGTTATTGCGAGCAAAAACTATGTTTCAAAATTAAAAAAAAAACATAAAAATACAGCTTTAGCTTAATTGAAATTAAAATTATGCCAATTCATAGAACTCTCTCGGAACTATTTTATTTTGGAAATAAATCGTGAAATCGTGTACGATTAAAAATATCTGAGCTATTTTGAGTTGATTGGTGAGCTCGTAGCTGGAATGGGTGATAGAGGGCAGCCCCAAACGCTCATCTCCGAATATAAAGAAACTGTATAAGTTTATATTGGATATAGACTTAATAATGCGGTATTTATAATAGATGTCGTAACTTTTGAACGCGGTTATTATTTTGTCACTTAGTTATTGAACATTATAGCATAAACAACAAAGATTTTTTTACTTCGCAAATATAGAAATTTGTACCAATACAGCGTCATGTGCGGGAAGTTTAGCTTTACTTCTTTAATTTCACCAACGCTTGTCTTCCATCGGTTTCAATGAGCGAGAGATGGTTTGTTCAGTTCAAAGTTGTGATTTTGACACGAAAGACAAAGATCGCCCAGGTCAGACAAATAAGTTTAAAGACCAAGAATTGGAGGCATTACTGCAATAATATTGTTGTCAAACTCAACAAGAGCTTGCAAGATCATTGGGAGCTACTTAATCAGCAATTGTAAAACATTTGCAAGTAGCAGGTTTCATCTAAAATCAGGGAAATTGGGTACCATACGAATTAAAGCTGAGAGACCTTGAAAGACGATTTTGTATCTCTAAAATGCTGCTTCAACGCTATAAAAGAAAATCATTTTTGCACCGAATCATTACTTGCTATGAAAAATGGATTAATTGCGATAACCCGAAGCGTTAGAGATCGAACTCGAAACCAAATATTATGACCTGCTGAAATCTGACCAGACCATTACAGGAATCATGTAAAAAATGCAACTGATTCGTTTGAAGTGATCCTTGGTCGAAAAATGCCCAGAATATGCGGCCAGATATGAAACGGTAGTCCAGACCGTTCACCGTCCGACTGCTATTTGTTTCGATAGATGTAGAAAGCTCCCTCTGGGATACGCTTCACTTCGGAAAAGAGCATCCGATGAGCAGTTCGTTTTTAGCGGAATCCATATGTTTTGCCAGAAAGATGGGAAAAGGTAGAGCTAGCAGTCGGACCGTTCACCGTCCGACTGATATTTGTTTCGGATGTAGAAATATCATTTGTCACATATGTAATCTTTGTATCCCATGTAATCTACCTTGAAGACAATTGTCACCTAAGTGTCTCTAAGTAATCTAAAGTATACTGACATCCCATGTAATCTTGCGGGAAGTTATTTATCTCTTCAGTGTCTCTACATAACGTAAAGTGTAGCCACTTAAAATGTTTAGTTTGTTCTGCACTTTAAAAAGAAAATATTTACCCACCAGAAGTGACCTATTGGAGAGATGTCGGAGTAAGGTTCGCTTACAACCAAACGGTTATTGAACTGTCTATGAGATGTCTTCATAACTGGCTACTTGAAGTTATTTAGCAACTGTATACTTAAAGTAACCAGTTGTGGTATATAAATCCAAGGCGTTGACTACTTTTGACCAGCTAACATACAGGTTCATTGTCATCAAAAAATATTAGTTGACTCACAGCTTAGAATATGTCGTTTAAAAATTACTAGTAACGTAGCTAGTAATGTAACTAGTTCGGGACATTCTCCTAGAACTGCTTGTGACATTTGCTTTTATAGCATTATATAATTTTATCCACTTAATGCTGACCATAGTAAATTTAGCCACGAATTTTATGAGAAACCCCTATTTCAATATTGAAATACAGAACAAATTATTTATATTCTAAATGAGTAGTTTAAAAGGAACTACAAATTATAATGAATTATTTCAAATAAATTAATTCCTACAAAATTCCGCAAAACAACTCACTGCAAAATAAGCATGTTCATTGACCCTATTTCATGATTTTTACAATGTAAACTTTTTAAATGTAGCAAAGACAAAATTTGCTACAAAGTGGGTCAACAAAATGAAAGAATGAATTCGGATGTCACTAATAATGTTGATGGCATGGCAAAAAAAAGCAACTGAAACAAGTTCAGCAGCAATTCATTCAAGCGAAGACAAGCAGCAGAAATTATTTTGAAAAAGATAGAAAACTAAAATATTTAAAACTAAATTCAAATTAAAAGTTTATTCTCTTTTCTAGACTCTGTGTAGATTTTTGTATATTCTGTTTGGTTTTAATTAAAAATGCACTATAGCGTTGTACTTAAAATGAAAGGAATTTATGCCATTTGAAAATTTAATTTAGTAGAGTAGTTATAGGGAAAATAATATGAAAAATCTAGGAATTAAATTTTGTTTTGCAACAGTGAGTTATTTCGTAAATAGTGTAACTTTTCCTAAAATATCGTTTTGATGTTATAACTGATAAATAAATTGAAACATGTTTAAGGAGAAAATATTTTAGTTTTTATCGTGAAAAATAGCTTAAGCTTTAATCTCTAGAATGTTTATTTCATTTAAATTAAATTACATAATAATTTATTTAACTTATGTATTCATTTCTTTTAAATTTTATATTTTCATTTCATATTAAACAAAGCTCTACACTAAATGGAATCTCCATTAATTTCATGTACACTTTTTTCCCACCATACACACACCTAGAACCCCGTAACATTTAAAATGTGCTTGTGACCAAACTTTTACTATGAAAAGTAAAAATAAAAAAATGTAAAACAGAAAACAGCAAAAATTTGCTGTGCAACTATCAAAAATAAAGAAGAAAATATAAAACTTCCACTAGTTGCACTTTGGCCAGTGATGCAAACTATTTTCCATTTGTGCCATTAAAATAAATGCTCTTTGCTGCAAACTACACATTTACCTACACTTTAAGGCTCACATACATGCATTACACTTACTGCATTTATAAGGACATGCAAAAGTAAACACATGTTCTCCTTCTCCCTTGCTCTTCAACATTTTCAAAAACTTTGAAATAGTTTGCGGTCATACAGAATTATATAGAAGAAGAGCATGATGTGAAGAATATTTTTAGATCTTCAACTGTGACCCTTGAGTGAGTTTTGCATGAGGGAAGTTTTCATGCTCGAAATTGCTTAAAAACAATTTCTTTTTTGGGGATGAAGATTTTAAAATTTAATAAAACAAATTGTTTAATAACAAAGCAAATTAAAATTAAAGTTTTATATTTGGCTATGCTAACAACTATGAACTATAAAATTATACCATTGATGAGACTGTAGAGGAGACTGTATACCAGACTATAGACGAGACTATAGACGAGACTATAGACGAGACTATAGACGAGACTATAGACGAGACTATAGACGAGACTATAGACGAGACTATAGACGAGACTATAGACGAGACTATAGACGAGACTATAGACGAGACTATAGACGAGACTATAGACGAGACTATAGACGAGACTATAGACGAGACTATAGACGAGACGAGACTATAGACGAGACTATAGACGAGACTATAGACGAGACTATAGACGAGACGAGACTATAGACGAGACGAGACTATAGACGAGACGAGACTATAGACGAGACGAGACTATAGACGAGACGAGACTATAGACGAGACAATAGACGAGACTATAGACGAGACTATAGACGAGACTATAGACGAGACTATAGACGAGACTATAGACGAGACTATAGACGAGACTATAGACGAGACTATAGACGAGACTATAGACGAGACTATAGACGAGACTATAGACGAGACTATAGACGAGACTATAGACGAGACTATAGACGAGACTATAGACGAGACTATAGACGAGACTATAGACGAGACTATAGACGAGACTATAGACGAGAAAATAGACGAGACTATAGACGAGACTATAGACGAGACTATAGACGAGACTATAGACGAGACTATAGACGAGACGAGACTATAGACGAGACGAGACTATAGACGAGACGAGACTATAGACGAGACGAGACTATAGACGAGACAATAGACGAGACTATAGACGAGACTATAGACGAGACTATAGACGAGACTATAGACGAGACTATAGACGAGACTATAGACGAGACTATAGACGAGACTATAGACGAGACTATAGACGAGACTATAGACGAGACTATAGACGAGACTATAGACGAGACTATAGACGAGACTATAGATGAGACTGCAGACGAGACTATAGACGAGACTATAGACGAGACTATAGACGAGACTATAGACGAGACTATAGACGAGACTATAGACGAGACTATAGACGAGACTATAGACGAGACTATAGACGAGACTATAGACGAGACTATAGGCGAGACTATAGGCGAGACTATAGACGAGACTATAGACGAGACTATAGATGAAACTATTGACGAAACTATAGACGGGACTACAGACGATAATATAGACGAGTCTATACACGAGGCTATAGACGAAACTATAGACGAGGCTATAGACGAAACTACAGACGAGACATCTGATAAATAACATGTTCCCGAAAATGCTTACGTTTTATAATAAGTTCTAATTATTGCATTAATTTGCTAAATATTAAAAATTATGAGACTTTTCCGTTTATTGCTTATGATTTGCTTAATATATCCTAAGCAATAGGTTTCCTTCCCTATTCAAATTTTAATTTTACATCGTCTATTTCCACTTCCTGTTCATTATTCTAAAACACCACAGAAAATTGTCTGCGCGTAAACTCTAACATTTGTTTGAACATCATTTTATGCAACCGGTTAGCACAATTGCTCTAGTGTTAAAGTTTGTATGTGTGCAAGTGTAAGTATGTCATTTTCTACCACAGAGTTTTATCATACTTTATGCAATGTGAAATAGTAAAACAAATTTGTGTATATAAGATTGTCTGCTTCAAAAGCATGTGTACAAATATTTATATTAAAATATTGTTGCTTTAAAAAAATTGTTATGAGGTTTCTTCTTGGTGACGTCGTGGTTTTTCGGTTGATGTTGATTTTTTTTTTTCATCTGAGTTTTATGCAATTTGTGAGAAAAATTAAATCATTATTAAAAAAATTGCTAACAATTTTTTTCTCTTTATTTTTAATTTAATATGTTAAAGGTGCTAAAGATTATTATGAAAATCTTGTTAAAACTATTTACCCACTGTATGTAGAGATAAATAAAGAGGAAGAACGAAGGATAGTTTATTGGTCAAGGTTAGAACATGATGAGTTTGTTGATGAAACTTTTAATTAAAATAATGTTAATGGCAAATGGTACTATGACTTTAATGTACAAGACAGAAATGTTTGAACTAGAGGAAAATGTCAGAAATATTTTATGAATTATTTGGCATTTCATTAAATATGTAAGTGTAGTTTTGATATGAATATAAGGAATTTGATGAAACTAGGAAATACTAGATAAGCATAAGTGCATAAGTTTAGACATATGTAAATTGGATTGGATTTTAGACATGTTTTGAGGACACAATATAGATGAGACTATGGACGATTTTACGGAAGAGTCTGTAGTCTGTTCTTTAAAGTTGTCTATATTCGATACTATAGACGAGACTGTAGATGAGTTTATAGATGGAACTATAGATGAGTTCTTTTACGAAAGTATGTACGAATTTATATATGAGACTCTGAATGAATTTATAGATGAATGAATTTGCCAGTTTATGTATTAGTTTATAGCCGAGACTGTAGACAAGTTTATTGATGAGACTTTAAAGAATTTAAAGACGCGACTATAGCGAGTTTAAAGAGGAGAATATGGATGAGTTTATGTATGAAAATATGGAAAAGTTTATTGACGAGACTATAGACTAGGCTAAAGCCAAATTCTTATATGCGACTATAGACAGAACTATAGATGAATTTATATACAAGAGTATAGACGAGTTTGGAGACGAGACTATAACGAGTTTGTAGACGAAACTATAACGAGTTTATAGACGATACTATAACGAGTTTCCATACTAGACTATAGACGAGCTTATAGATGAAACTTTTAATTAAACGTGTTTATAGACGAGACTAAGGATAAGTTTATAGAAGAAACTATATACGAGTTTCTAGATGAGGCTACAGACGATTTAAAGACGAAACAGTAGATTATTTTATATACAAGATTATAGAAAAGGCGAGTTTATAGATAAAACTATGCACGAGTTAATAGACGAGACTATGCTTCAGTTGAATTATGAGATTCTGGACGAGTTTATAGACGGAACTATATACGTTTATAGACGAGGAATTAGACGAGTTTGTAGACTAGAATATAGAAGAGTTTAGAGACAAGTTTTAGATGAGTTTATAGGGGATTTTATAGACGAAACTATAGATGATTTTTAACGAGATTATAGACCAGTTTATAGACGAGACTATTTTAAAGGCGAGAATAAACGAATTTATAGGTGTTTATAGACGAGAGTAGATATGAGTTTATGGGAGAGACTATATACAAGTTTATAGACAAGTATATAGAGGAGACTCTAGACCACTTTAAAGTCAAAACTATAGATGAGACTATAAAAAGTTTAAAGACGTTTTAAAGAGGAGTTTATTGACGAGACTATAAACAGGATACTATGTATTCGACTGAAACTGCAGCTCCTTTATATGCGAGACTGTAGACAAATTTATACACGATTTTATTGACGAGTCGAAATAAAAGACTACAGATGCGATTATACCCAAGACTGTAGATGATTTTATTTACAATTTTGTAGACATTTCAGTTTAGATACGAGACTAATGATAAGACTACCATAAGGCATATAGACATTTTATAGGTGAGACTGTAGACAAGACTTTTAATAAAACTATAGAGAAGACAATTAAAAGTACATTAGTTCATGTATGTATTTATAGTAAAACGAAACTATAGACGAGACTGAGACTATAAAAGAAAATTCAAATTTCAATCGGAACCTGAGGAATCTAAAAAAATTCGTTCAGAGTAATTTGTCGTATATCGGTAAAGCAAAACGCTAATTTATCAGAAATCCATTTAAACTATAAGTAGACAACACAATCAAGCAATCAAGCAAAATCTGGACACTATAAGATGCCCTAGCTTAATTTTTCTAAATATAAAAATTTTAGAATTGCCAAAAATTAAAATTTGTTATAAAAAACTGTTGGTTAGACATACCTTTTTAAAAATTTAATCTGTAAAGGAAAAAATACAATTACATTAATAGAATATTAATTAAATAAGTATTAAACAAAAAACTTATGTAAATGGACATGTCAAGTGCCAGGGGCATATCTGTATTATCATAAACTTCACCTGCACTTAAAGTGCTGTGGTATATAGGACTTTAATTTTTTTACTTTAAAAATTAAATAATTGTTATTACAACTACCTCTTGCCCTCCATTTATAATATATTATTCAGCTTGTTTGAGTACTTAATCTTTCTGTACTGTCACTATTTCAAATAATGAAAGTTCTTTATTAAAACTTATACATATATTAAAACAAAACTATTTTTAATAACTATTTATAACAATCATAATTATAAAAATATAAAATTCATATTTTATGTCAGTAATCTGCATTTCTCATAAAAATTCATAACCTACTAATAGTTGAGTTAATAAAAAATGAAAATATTTTACTAAAAATATATTAATAAATAAAAAAAAATAAACTATAATGGCAATTAAATTTGTTATTGACACGAAAAATTGTGAGAATTTAATTAAAATAAATGTTAAAGCCAAAGAAGAACATGAAACCAAATTATTTCAGTTTTTATTATTGCAATAATTTTGCAGCGCAAAAAAAAAAATAACAAAAATTAACACAATGCAATTAAATTTTTTTATATCAATACACACCGATAAAACCAACACAGATACACATCCATACATATGTATATGTGCATACACGTGCATGTACTAGCAAAAGGATGGTTGGAGGTATGTTCATGTGTACATAAAAATTAACTACCACTAGCAAAATATTAACACAAAAACCAAGGTAAAGGTAAAACGGCGACAACCAGCTGGGAGGAAAAAAAAAATGTTGGATGTAAAAAATCTATATCAACAAACTCAATTAAGAATATGAGATTTATATGTGTTATAGGGGAGGATCGTACACATACAAGTGGATGAATGTATGTTTAAAAGGATATACCATAAGTATAAATATAAATGGTGGTACCTATGTATAAAATGTTATTTACACACATACTATATTAAAGGTACCAATATATATATATTGTTATCGTTCATCAGCACTGGCATATTTATAAGGACTAAGATCACTGAACTTGCGGTATTAATTTCACCACTTAGCGGCCGGAGTATCTTTCATTTCATCCTTAAAAATACGTTGTTTACCATCGTGTGTTGTTTTCCACACCTATGTTATGTCTACTTGCTTCTAGGCTGTTTTTAATGCAAAATACATAGGAGCTAAGTATGTGTAGAAAATCACACACCGAGGTAAGCAACACTAGTTTTTAAATATGTATATCGTTATAAACAAATATTTTTGAATCACTTAATGAATTTTTAAAATATGTGCTAAATTGAAGCAAATTCCAAAAAATTTCATGAACATCGCTTAAGAAAAAATTTTTTTTTTTTCAGTATTTTTTCTTTATTGAATATTTCTTTTTAGAAATTTACAAATAAGTATTCAAATCTTAACCTAAACTAAAACTAAAGTTGTTATTGCCGCTGCAATATCCAACATGAGTGCTCGTTAAATTATTATCTGGCCAGATCCAGTGTTTCCAATCGCCTCAGTCGTCTATGACCCTCAAATGACAGAAACTCCCTGGCGAGGGAGTTTGGATGATCCATTAGTTTTCAAATGTATTTTAGACTGGAGAGTTTGATCTCCTCGCGTATTATGGGGCATTGAGATTCCTATGGTTATTACTATTGCGAATGTACCATGGGACACCTGTTATTGTCCTTAACAGTGCTGACTGCTTTCTTTGCAATTGTTCAACGTTAGATGAGGAGGCTGTTCCCCATAGCTGAATGCCGTATAGCCATATCGGTTTTATTATTGTTTTGTACAAAAGCACTTTGTATTCCAAGTCTAGAGCAGCCCGTACAGTTGGACTGACTTTAATTTCATTTGCGTAACTTGTCCAAAGACGGTCCAAACATTAAGTATTTCTTTATGCAACCTTAGTCTAGCTTCAAAAGTAGATCACTCAGTATATATTTTTAGTTTAATTCAAAATGCAGGTCTCTAAGTTGTCATACTTTGGTTTTATAGACCTGAACTTATTTTCATGATGTCAAATTATGTTTTTACCACAAATTTCACTATTTGCAACATTATGTCAAAACACAAGACTAGTTTCAATAGGAGGCCAGGAAGAAGTCTCAGCACAGAATTAATAATACGTCATGAGGAAGACTTTGTTTAACTTGAGTTCATAATGATCATAATGCAGTCTTAGTTTGGCTTCAATTGTGGGTTTTTATACAGACTAATTTTAGCTTCAAGCGTAAGTCATGTTGAAGTCTTAGTTTAGATTACTGATATAGTCTTAGATAAGCTCCAATAGTAGTTCGTGATGAAGTCATAGTTTAGCTTCAACTGTAAATAATAAAATAGACTTAATTTAGCTTTAATCGCAGGTCACTATGTAGCCTTACATTACGTTTCAATTGTATGTCATGCTGTAATCCTAGTTTGGCTTCAATCGTAGGTCGTGATGCAGTCTTATTTAATATTAGTCGTTGGTCATGAGATAATTTGATTTTGGATTTAATCGTAGCTCATGATTTTCTCTTAATTATGCTGCAAACACAGATTTAGTCATAGTTTAGTTTCAATCAAGGGTCATGATTTGGTTTTTGTTTGTCTTTAATCGTAGGTTATGTTTAGTCTTATTTCAGCTTCTATCATATGTCATTGTGTAGTCTTACTTCAGCTTCAATCGTAGGACATCAGTAGTCCTAGTTCAAAGTCATAAAGTAGTCTCAGTTCAGCTTAATAATAGTTCAAGATATGGCCCTAATTTAGCTTCATTCATTGGCCTTGAAAAACTCTTAGTTTATCTTTGATAGTAGTTGATGAAGGATTCTTAGTTTAACTTTAATCATAGGTCATGTAGGAGGCTTAGTTTAGCGTATATCGTAAGCTCTTATGAAGCTTTAGCTCAGCGTCAATCGTAGGACATCAGTAATCCTAGTTCAAAGTCGTAAAGTAGTCTCAGTTCAGCTCCAGAGAAGTAAGATATGGCTCTAATTTAGCTTCATCAGGAGGTCTCGAAAAATTCTTAGTTTATCTTTAATAGCAGGTTATGAAGGAGTCTTAGTTTAGCTTTAATCGTAGGTCATGTAGGAGACTTAGTTTAGTTTCTATCGTAAGACATGAAGTAGTCATAGTTCAAAGTCATGAAGTAGTCTTAGTTTAGCTTAATAGTTCGTCTTGATATGGTCCTAGTTGAGCTTTAATAGTTCAAAGTCATGAATTAGTCTTAGTTTAGCTTAATAGTAAGTCATCATATGGTCCTAGTTTGGCTTCAATTGTAGGTCATGAACGGGTCTATAGGAGTCTTAGGTTAGCTTGTGTCATGATTTGCTCTGAGTTTAGCTTCAAACGCCTTTTATGATTTCGTCATAGTTTAGCTTCAATCATGGTTCATGATTTAGTCATAGTTTAGATTCAATCATAGGCCATTTAGTATTCGTTTAGCTTCAATTGTAGGTCACGTTATAGTTTTAGTTTGACCTCAATCGTAAGTCTTAGTTTCGTAAGTCATGATGTAATTAAACCCTACACCACCATAGTGGGGAGGGTATTATGCGTTTGTGCAGATGTGTGTAACGCCCAAAAATATTGGTCTAACACCCACCTTAAAGTATACCGATCGACTTAAAATCACTTTCTGAGTCGATTAAACGATGTCCGTCTGGCTGGTTGGCTGGCTGTCCATGTAAACCTTGTGCACAGAGTACAGGTCACAATTTTAAAGATATTTCGATTTGTATATATAATTTTTTCGGCCCAAGGACGAAGCCTATTGAAATTGGCGGATACAAATGTCCTCTCGAAATTGGACTTTATCGGTCATAAATGTTTAATTTATATATGTATCTACACAAATTTCGCTTCAAATAAGTTTTATATATACAAAATTCATGTCACCAAATTTTGTTACGATCGGTCCATAATAAGTCATAGCTCCAATATAGAACCGCTTCCGAAAATCACTTTAACGTGCTTAAATCACTTAAAAATGTTGGTATATACACAACATACATATACACAATGCAACATAAATAACTTTCATATAGACATAAATCACTAATTTTATGGCGATCGGTCTATAATTGGTCCTAGCTCCCATATAAGGCCCACTTCCGAAAATCACTCACGAATATAAATTATGGATACTTTAAAAGAAAAATATTTTTACGCATTTACTTGGTGTAGGGTATTATATGGTCGGGCTTGACCGACCATACTTTCTTACTTGTTTTAGTTTGTCTTTAATCCTAGGTTATAATGTAGTCTAAGTTCAGCTTTTATTGTTTGTGATTGTGTATTCTTACTTCAGCTTCAATTGTAGGACATTAGTAGTCCTAGCTCAAAGTCATAAATTAGTCTCAGTTCAGCTCCATAGTATGTTAAGATATGGCTCTAATTTAGCGTCATTCGTAGGTCTCGAAAGACTCTTAGTTTGTCTTTATTAGTTTATGTCATGTAGGAGACTTAGTTTAGCTTCTATCGTAAGACATGAAGTAGTCAAGTACAATGTCATGAATTAGTCTTAGTTTAGCTTAATAGTTTTTTTTGATATGGTCCTAGTTTAGCATTAATAGTAGGTCATGAAGGAGTCTTTGTTTAGCTTTAATCGTAGGTTATATAGGAGTCTTAGGTTAGCTTGTGTCGTAGGTCAGGAAGAAACTTCAGTGACACGTCCGGAAGAAGTCTTAGTTCAGATTAAATTATAGGTAAGGATGTAGTCATATTTTAGCTTAAATATTAAGTCATTATTTGATTTGGGGTGAAGGTGGCTTTAAATTTCTGCTAATGAAAGACATTGGTGGCTTAGTCACCAGTGTTAATCATTTATAAATGGAATTATTTTAACTGATATCAGTCCTTACTGTTGTATGGTTTAACACATTTACTATTTATTATAGCAAAAGCTCAATTTAATTTCAATTTAACTCAATTAACACGCAAGCAAATATCTAGCAACCCTTCAGCAAATACACAGTGATGTAGGAGAAATTGCGAATAGCAATATTTTTAAACTCTTAAATGCAGAAATTAATAAATTTCTGCTAAAAGTAGTCGACTGCGTTATACGTAGTATAATTGAGGAACAACTTCTCATCAAATGTTTCCACTTTTTTTTAATATTTTCAAATGATCTACTGACTGATACTGCAATTACCCTTACCTTGTACTTAAATGCTTAACAGGAAATTCGCAACTACAATTAAAATACATTTAGTTGCAATACACAAGACCCTATACATTCAAATATAATTTAAACCAACAAAAAACCACGTCATTTACCTTTTAAACCAAAAAGCATTTTCCAGCCTATTGGCTGAGTTCTGCAAAAAAAAAGGAAAAAATTATTGCAAATTGGCGACATTTGCTATAAAGGTCAACAAAATACAAATACACACGTGAATGCACAATTTTACATACAACTAAGAGCAAAAACAAAAATTGTTGAAAAAAAAATCTTACATTAAAATCGTTTAACCTACGGAAGTGGTTGAGGGTAATTCTTTTTATATTTGTATGCATGATCCTGTTTGTTGCACCTGCATGACTCTTGTAGTTGAAATTGTTGGCTATTTGTTGCTGCTGTTGGTAGCCTTGTTGGTGTTGTTTTGGTAACTGTTGTTTATTTATGGTAGCCTTGGTGTATTTAATTGATGTTGCGTAAAATTTACGACCAATAAATACCTGGAAGGCTCGTACAGGAACGAGGGTGGTTGGGTAAAGTTGGCAATACATTCATAAAACTGATGTTTTAAAAAAAATACAATATCAAAGAAAATAAGCTCAACAAATTTGTTGTTGTTTAAGAATAGGTCTAAATACAACAACATAGGATAGTACTGCTTTCAACATGTAACAGTAGGAGGATACTTTTTTGCATCCTTGTTTTAGTACAGTTTAACACATATACGGTTGTTGAATATTTAAAATTATATCAATGTTTTCGCCATAAAAACAAGGAATAATTCTCTTTATAACACAGATGTTTTTAACAGCATAAACATGCTTATACTTTGTAATTTTCCATACTTTTTTCCAGCATCATAATTTACATTAAGAGCAAACAGAAGCCAGGGGAAAGCAAACAAGTCAAACTGTAAACCATAACGACCAAATGATTGTGTATACATCCCTGTGTTTCTCTAGAGCTGATGGTCTTTTAAAAACATAAAGGACGATAAAATGTGTAGGAGGTCTTTTATTTAAAAAAAGGTTATGGGGCGTAGAGAAAAACAGAATAGATTTTGATTATGAATTATGTTTGGGTGTATTGAATATATGTTTAATGAGAAAAACAAGAAATAGAAAACGAATATAAACAAAGATTAATTAATGACTGAATTGGGAATTGCTTAACTAAATATCATAAATTCAGGGACGTTTATTTTGGTTTAGTCTTAGTTTAAGTTGAGATTACGTAACTTACAAATTCAGCTTCAATCGTAGGGCTTTGAGAAGTTTAAGTTCAGCATGAATTCTAGGTCTTTAAGAATTCTAATATTAGCTTAAATCGTAGGTTTTAAGTATTCTTAGTTTAACTTCAACTGTATGTCTTTAAGTAGTATTAGTTAGCTTTAAATGTAGATCCTTAAATTGTCTTAGTTTAGCTTCAATCATAGGTTTCAAGGAGTCTTAACTTAGCCGAAATCGCAGATATTAAGAAATCTTAATTTCGCTTCAATATTAGGTCATCAAATGGTCTTAATTTAGTCTCAATAGAAGGTCTAGAAATAGTCTTTTTTAGCTTCAATCGCAAGTCATGAAATATTAACGAAATTGCCTTGTTTTAGCTGCAGTAGTAGGTTAATATATCGAGCCCTTAGCGTCAAATTATCGTAAGCGACAAAACTCAAATTTTACAGGAGAAGGTTTTTTCGATTATTTTGAAATTTATACATAAAATTAAAAATGCGATATAATATAATTTCGTTCAAGCTATTTGTTTATTTTTCAAAAATATTTATAACTTTTGTCAATTAAAAATTCATGGAATACTTTATGACAATATGACAAAAAATGTTTTTTATTGAATTTTTGCATAGATACACATTTTTCGAATTGAAATAAAATTGTTATTTATGAATATTTTTTAATGAAATTTCACAGTTATGTAAAACTTTCTATTTAAAATGGAAAATAAAAACGAATTTTGAAATTTATTATCACCAATCCCGCAATTTCCAAAAAAAATTTGAAAAATCCCAAAAATGGAAATTTGTATTTGTTTGGCTATAATATCCATACCAGGGTCTGAGTTATCGGAACCCTTTACAAAATAATTTAAAGCATATTGGGCCATCTAAAATCGGTTACTATATTTCGAATATGCGATTTGAGAATTTTTGCCCTAAATTTGAATTTTACAGAAAAAATAGGTGTTTTTTGAATGGGTAACAAAATGTTTTAATTTTTTTTCAATTCAAATATTTTATGAAAACGTAGCTTTCCTTATACATCCCCTTAGAATTTTTTTGCGATAACTTAAAAAGAAAAAAAGTTCTTTTTTCCCAAAAAATTAGCGAAAAATCGGCTTTTTAAAATTTTTTAAATTAAAATGCATATAATTTTGGACGTAGGCAATATTTTTAAACACTTATTTTTCTATTTGACACATATATATGTTGTTAGTCTAATGAAGGAAAACTGGAGAAAATCGGAAAATTTTTGGATACGCTGTTATCAAACAAAATTGGAGTAGGCTGGGTAAAACTGTTAAAAATTTAATTTTCAAAGGCGAATATCTCCTAAGCTATAAGAGGTAATTGATAGCTACGACCAAGTCTTTTGTAGCTCTCGATAAAAAGATTTTATATGTGTATTTTTTTTGAAATCGGAACACAAAGAAGAAATAGGATTGTTTTAAAAATGTAACATTCCCGAGGTGTCCTACTTTGAGGACCCTTGGTCGCGCCACATTCAGAACTTAAACTCAACAGCACTTCTTCTTTGTGCATGTGAAATTTCATTCAAATCAATCTAACCATTTAGAAGTTACAGATTTATTTCCCTCTTTTTTTTCTTTACCACTATGTGTCGCTTACGATAAAATTCGTTTACTGTAAAATGACTTACGATCAAATCTTACCCCTTATAATTTTGAAGATATTAACAATTTTGATATTCTGAGAACGCTAAAACATTAATCTGTCCATAAAATTTTAATTTTTGCAATAAAAAAAAATTTTTGCAATTGTCGCTTACGATAATTTGGCGCTAAGGGCTCGATATATTCTTCAATTATCTATAATATTAGTTCATGATAATAGTCTTAGTTCAGCTGAAATTCAAGGCATCAAGTAGTTCCAATTTAGCTTTAATCAACAATAGGTCATGAAATAGTCATAATTTGAACGTAAGTCATGAAATAGTCTTGATCACGCCTCAATAGTAGCTCATCAAATAGTCTTAGTTAAGCTTCAGGAGTAGGTCATGAAGTGGTTTGAGTTAAATTTAAATTGAAGAACCTAAGAAAGTCTTAGTTTAGTTTCAAAAGTAGGCCATAAAATAGTCACAGTTTATCTTCAATAAAGAGTGAGCCACAGGAAACTTATACTTGTATTATGTTAAATAAAACTTAAATCTTTCCAGATAAAAATTTGCAAAAATATGTAAATTTATTGAGATATTGTACAAATTCAGTAAACATTAAAATGTTGGCATATTACTGGGTATTTATAAATTTATCATCTTTTTCCGAAAATTCTCACATTAAAAATGTTATAGTTGGTTACATTACCTTTCTGAAAGAGGATGCCTTTCCTGTGTTCTTTAACTTTTTTTTTACAAGACCCGAATATCTTTCCACAGGCCGAAGTTCTGGACAGTTGAGTGAATTTGTCTCCCGTGGTACAAAATTGATCTTATTGTTTGAATACCACTCAACGATGGAAAGTAATCTTCGAGTCAACACCTCTGGCAACATACTCGTTCTCTCAGCGACAAATCAGAAGAAATCCAAGAAGAGATATCAACACAGCACCACCGACTATCGAAGAAGTACAAAAAAACAGCTGCTGCTAAGCTCAAGAACAATAAAGCCGCTGGTCCCGACAATATACCACCCGAGTTCTTGAAGACATGCCCTGAACTCATAACATATATATGGCCACATTTGGAAGGGAATCATGCAGATTACCTACCGAATGGAAAAAAGGCGTAATAGTAACACTACCCCAAAAGGGTGACCTAACCGAATGTAGGAACTGGAGAGGCATAACTCTGTTGAACACCATCCAGAAGGTTATCGCAATGATCACCTTAGACCGAAATTCGCCAACCATTGAAAAGTCTCTTAGAAATGAACAGAGTGGATTTAGACCGAATAAATCACGTGTAGAACAAATCAATACATTGCTCTTCTTAGTGTTTGTGGACTTCGAAAGAGCTTTCATACCATCAATACCCAATTCCTGACCATCTCTTATAAATGAGCTATACCGAAAAGCTGGCTTTTTATATAAACACCTGCGTGAACCAAGGATGAACGCTGTCAACAGTGCTTTTCCTTTTAGTTCTGAACACATTTCTCCGTTAGACTAACATAGAGGTGCCAAATGGAATCCAATGGCAGCTGAACCAGCGGCTGCATGAACTTGACTACGCGGACGACATATGCTTTATGACACATATATTGCACGGCATTCAACAAAAACTCGATAGATTGCAAGAGTGTGGCATGCGGGTCGGGCTTAAGATCAGCATAGCCAAAACTAAGTCACTCAGAATCGCCACAGCTAACACTAACCGAATGCTTTTAAATGGCACCGAGATAGAAAACGTAAATAAATATGGAGGCGCATATGAAGATGCAGCAAACTGAATAAATGGTGATCGTAGAGCATATGCCTCTCGGAGCAAAGTTTGGAATTCTCCCTAAATTTCTCGGCGGCAAAAAATCCACATTTTCAATTCTAGCGGTTCTTCTCTACGGGTATGAAACGTGAAAAGTCACTGAGGCCTTAACAACAACACTAAAAGTATTTGTAAATAAATGTCTGTACAAAAGAAACAAAATATTTTGGCCAAACCGCATCACAAACGCAGACCTGCCGTCAATTAGCAACCAAACTCCAGGCGCCCACGAAACGTGCCATCGTAATTGGTAGTGGATTGGCCACACGCTGCGCAAAGACATGTCCAACATAGCAAGGCGACAGGAAATGTTGGACGACAACGAACAACATGGTGAACAAGCGGTGCATCGACAACGAGGAGTCACGTGGCCTCAAATCTTACATATTGCACAAGATATAAATCGAAGAGCCTTCGTGAACATGTTCCCCTAATATATGAATATTAATTTCTTATTCGTTTTTGTATGGTAGAACTTAAGTTAAACAGTTTTTTTATAACCTACACCACCATAGTGGGGAGGGTATTATGCGTTTGTGCAGATGTTTGTAACGCCCAAAAATATTAGTCTAACACCCACCTTAAAATATACCGATCGACTTAGAATCACTTTCTGAGTCGATTAAACGATGTCCGCCCGTCCGTCCATCTGGTCGGCTGGCTGGCTGTCCATGTAAACCTTGTGCGCAGAGTACATGTCGCAATTTAGAAGATATTTCGATAAAATTTGGTACATATTATTTTTTCAGCTCAAGGACTAAGCCCATTGAAACTGGCTGAAATCGGTCCATTATTTCACCTAGACCCCATACAAATGTCCTTCCGAAATTGGACTTTATCGGTGATAAATGTTTAATTTATATATGTATCTCCACAAATTCCGCTCAAAATAAGTTTTATATACACAAAATTCATGTCACTAAATTTGTTTACGATCGGTCCATAATTAGTCATAGCTCCCATATAGACCCGTTTCCGAAAATCACTTTAACGTGCATAAATCGCTTAAAAATGTTGGTATACACACAAAATTCAACTTAGTTAACTTTAATATAGACATAAATCACACGACCTAATTTCATGGTGATCGGTCTATAATTGGTCATAGCCCCCATATAAGGCCCACTTCCGAAAATCACTCAAAAATATAAATTATTGAAATTTTAAAAGAAAAATGTTTTTGCTCTTTTACTTAGTGTAGGGCTTGACCGACCATACTTTCTTACTTGTTTCCTTTTACGATTGTATCGCTAGAAGCTCATTCTTTGAAGTAACACTGTGCTGACTAAATAAAAGAAAAACCTTCGGTCTTTGAATAATAAACTAATTATAGGTCTTCAAATAGTCTTAGTTTGACTTCAGTCGTTGTTTGTAAAGTAGGATTTTATCATTGAATCGTTTGTCTGAAAATTGTTTAATCCTCCAGTAGTATTTTTTAGAGTCAATCATATGAGTTATTTGATTTTACTTTAGTTTTAATCGTAGGTTTGTAAATAGTATTTCTTAGAGTTCAAGAGGACTATAAACTCAACCCTTCAATATTTTTATTTTCCAAATAATAAAGTTATTTACTTTACTCTACTATTAATTAACATCCCAGCAATTGTTGATGAAATAATATGTATCGATAATAAGAGTTTACTTTGTACGAAAATATCTAATCATAGATATTATGGAGCTTATGAAATTTGTTCGTTACGGTATAAAAATTTTAATAAGACATGTAAAGCTAAACTAAGCTATATTAAAAATTATACATTTCTAAAGATATTAGTTTTTACAGGTCATAATATACAATTGTTGCTTATTTAAGTTTGAAAATAAAAATATCTTTACTCCCACAATGCAATTGTCGGTCAGTAAAGTCTGCTCTAGTCACATAGATAAATATTGGTAAAATAATACATAAGGCTTGTTGTGCCATAGCAAAAAGTTAAGGTTAGTCTTTGTCTCTTAAAATGACACTTAAAGAAGTAAAATCTAGAGAATTAACAGAGTAACAAAGAATACTATGACTATGATTTCCATAAAAAATCTACCAATACACTTTTAAAATTCATTCAATACCTCCAACATCTACAAGTTAATTACAATTTGCCAATGCTTCAAACATAGAAGAGGAATTATATTTTGTAAGTATATTATAAAGTAGGACTTTGAGATCTGTTGTTTTTAACCTTATACCCAACGTCTCTACCTTGGGGTTTTGCAAATACATAAACAATAAAATAAATTACTTGCAAATATTCGTTGCATCTATTATGTAACATCCTGTTAATGCATCATCACCATGCAATACATATTGTTATTGCTACGATAGCTGTGGAAGATCCTCTAAAGTACCCAAAATGAAGAATCTATTTATATGTTACTGGGCTTATAAATGCACAAATACATACCCATCATATAGAGATAAACTAATGTATACTTACACCTACCCAGCCATCCAGCCATGGATGCATAATGAATACTCTCAGGACATTTACGTAAATAACAATAAGCTTTTTCTCTATTAGCCATGACTAAGGCACACACATTTATATGAACATAAAGGATACAAAACAACAATAGTAAAATACAAACAAAAAAAAATAATTTAAATCTCATATGGATTTTATTATACACAGCAGGCCAGACCAATTGAGAATGTACTAGTAGAAGTATAAGCAAATATAAAATTTTACATTAATATGTGCACATACTATTGCAAACATGGATTGTAAGGATAAACTCGTTTAAAATGTTCTATATGTTAGAGAACACTGTCTAACAAAATTGCAAAAAATTTTAAGGAACCATAAAGGCTTCAAATGCAGTAACACATAGCTTATTTGCTTGGTTTTCCATAGTACTTCTGTTCCCAATGTTAGAAAGTACCCCGGCTGATACTTATTTGCATTTGGTTCAGAGCAGGTTTGAGAATAAAATTCATTCGTCTGAAATCGTAAAGATAAACATACATAAAGTATTCTTATAGCCCCTAGATCACTAGATATTAAAAAAACTATTTACTGCATTCAAAACCAAGACGAATTGAATACAGTCAAAATTTCTAGCTCAGTTGACATCCAGAACTCTGCACACGAATGAGAAAAATTTACCTGGTATGAAAATAATCATTATATTTAAACATTTCTCTCGAAAAGCTAATCTAAATTGCCTGAAAGAACGTAATTTAATGCTTTAGAAATGCAATGGAATTCACATGCCGCCGGGAATTTTGTCCTCTGAAATATGTAAATCAATCCAAGGACACAGAGAAATATAAATAGAGACAAGACACTCCGTTTGTAAAACAAAAATAAAACAGATATATTGACTTACATGTATTTTGTTGTTGCAAGAGATAGGTTTTTTATAACAGACTTAGGTTTTTGACAATTACGTCATGTCTCTATATTACCCTATGACCAAGGATCTATACATATGAAATAAAATTGTCCAGAAAAACTCTACACCGGCTAAACCTCTGAAATCAAGCAACGGAGAACTAATAATATCGAAACCAGTGTATTCCGCAAAGTTTTTATTTCGATTCTTATATCCATATTCCCGATCTATTAGCAGAAACGCACTTTGGTTCCAAATCAAAATCTAGGTGGACAAAATTATTTGGGGCTCTTTTTATATAGAATTGGTGTCTCCGATTCCAAAAAAAAAAATGTTTAAAAGATCAATATAAACTTTTTTCAAGTTATAAAAAAAAAATTAAAAAATACGTTGTCATGTGTTTCTGAAACTAAATTTTTAAAATCTGTATTTACTATATTTCAAGTTATAATAGGGTCTAGATATATAAAAATCAATAATAAAACAAATAATATTTCTAAAAAATCCAGTCCTTAGTCTTAGTTCAGCTGAAATTCAAGTAGTTCTAATTTGGCTTTAATCGGTCATGAAATAGTCATAACTCGAACGTAAGTCGTAAAATGGTCCTGATCAAGCTTCAATAGTAGCTCATCAAATAGTCTTAGTTCAGTTTCAAGAGCAGGTCATGAAGTGGTTTGAGTTAAATTTAAATTGAATAATCTAGGGAAGTCTTAGTTTAGTTTCAATAGATGGCCATGAAATAGTCTCAGTTTATCTTCAACAAAAGTTGAGCCAAATAAAACTTATACTTATGTTATAGTTACTTCCGTTACCTTTTGAAAGAGGTGGTCCACTTACTCTTAAAATCGAACATGTCCTGGCATACCTTTCCTGTGTTCTTTAACTTTTTTTTACAAGACCCGAACACCTTACCACATGCCGAAGTTCTAGACAGTTGAGTTCTGGACTCTATATGAAAATACGTTTTCATGTGTTTCTGAAACTAAATTTTTAAAAAGATCTGTATTTACTATATTTTAGGTTACAAAAGGGTCTAGATATACAAAAATCAATAATAAAACAAAAAATATTTCTAAAAATGTCATTCCGTAAAAATTAAAATAAAAGTATTTCGGCTTGTGCTGGCGGCTACAATTTTTCTGCAAAGACATTCCCTAGAAGTTTTTTTAAAGGATGTATATAGTCATTGGACGGGCATCGACGGTTTTTTTTTTGCCAAGCTATATAATATTTTTAGAAAAAAAAAATATCAGTATATTTGATACCCTAGTTTAAAGGACTATAAGAGAAAAATGGAGAGGCCCATAAATATAAGATATACACTTAATAAAAGCCTATATCAATGTTTGTCTATGTTTTAAAGTATCAATTTCTATATGGTAAAACAATTGAGATATATGTAATTAGTAAAGCAGTAAAATATTAAAAAAAAATTAATGAAAATAAAAATTTAAAATTGTTTGAACTCCTGACACTTCTGTCGAGAAAACGAAATGCCCTATTGAAAACCCCATTTGTATTGGAGGAGAGCAGATTATCAGCTTCCGAAAAAATTTTGTTTTTCCAAATTCTGAAGATACCGATTTTTATAATTTTGTCCACGTAGATTTTGATTTGGAACCACTGTGAAACGCCAGGAACATGCAAAGAATTCTTGAAGTATTCAAATGCACTAAATTTGTTGCTCGATTTAGAATGCCATAATCTCAAATAATAATATTACGATATATTTTACACAATATCAAATACGGTAACTTGGCCTCCGGACTAATCAATTGTGTGAGAATCTAAATGAGGGTTTCATTATTAACATCAAAAAAAGGAGATTTATTTCAATGTGATAAAAATTACATTCGATCTCGCAATGAATTAGTTGTATACAGGGCCAACCATTTAACTAACCAATCATATAAATAATTACTGTGACTATTGTAAAAAAAATTCTAAAAATATTGAAATGGTTACAGTAAACATGTACAACTATATTTTTTCTCTGTGTGTAGGTGATGTGAGGATCATAATATAACGATTAGTGGAGTGGGATCCCCAAAGTTCTTAGTAGTAATAGACTTTGAGGAGATATATAACGTCTCACAATCGGCCACCTAGAATACCCTAGCATGAAAAGAGACACAACATTAATTGGAACGACTGGAATTTAGGTTGAAGAAATGTTTTGAAATTATTATAACTTAATAATGCGGGATTTATAATAGATTGTGTTTCTTTTGAACGCGATTTTGTTTTTGAAGGAGCGACATCTGGCATTTATTATTGCTTAGTTACTGAACATTACAGTGTAAAAAAAAATATTTGTTTTGCTTCGAAAAGGTGGAATTTTGAACCAAGAAAGCGTCATACGCAGGAAGTTTTGGTTTACTTCTTTAATTTGAAAAAAAAGTGCAGCTGAAGTATACAGATTGCCCACCAAAGCTTATGGTGAATGTGATCCATCGGTTTTAATGTGCGAGAGATGGTTTGTTCGGTTCAGAAGTGGTGATTTTGACAACGAAAACAAAAATCGCATTGACCAGCTAAAAAAGTTTGAAGACCAAGAATTGGAGGCATTAATCTATGAAGATTGCTGTAAAACTCAAACAGAGCTTACAAAATCATTGGGAGCTACTCAAGCAGGAATTTCAAAACTTTTGAGCGAGCAGCAGTGTTAATTCAAAAGTAGAGAAAGTGGGTACCATAGGAATTGAAGCCGAGAGAACTTGAAAGATGATTTTGCATGTCCGAAATGATGTTTGAACGCTCAAGAATGTTAATTTTTGCACCGAATCATTACTTGGGATTGGCTTTCCCATTACGATATCCAGAAGCTCGGCCAACCAGACGAATCGACTCCAAATCCAAATATCCATAGCGCTAAGGTAATTCTCTTTATTTGGTTTGAGCCAAACGGTCCTTTCTATTATGTGCTGCTGAAATCTGGTCAGACAATAACAGGGAACCTGTACCGAATGCAACTGATTCATTTGAAGCGAGAATTGTCAGAAGAAAGCCAGACCGTAATATTCCGCATTGCCAACGCTTGGCCACATGTTTCAATAGCTTTTAAAAAATATTTAGAAAGAAGTGGCTGACTCACACGCCTCTTGCAAAAGATCGGTCCGATCGATGCAGAACGCTCTCTCTGGGATACGCTTCACTTTGTAACAGAGTATCCGAAATTGGCTTGATTTGTTCTTGGTCTATAAAGATTAGCGGTTTTTTAGCTCTTAATTCATATGTTGCCAGAAAGATAGGAAAGAGACGCACGATACTCCAATAACTATGACAGTGCAATCCCATATAGGAAATACGCGAAACAACTGCAACAAATCGAATAAATGAAGATACTTTATGGAAGCCAAATGCTCCCAAGTAGGGTAATGGAGAAAAAAGAAAACAGTGATATACGCAATATAGTTAACACTCATCTCATAATTGTGAGGAAAACATAGAAAAATTAATCTTTTTTATAAATTTTTACAAAAATTGTTAGGGGATATCAAAGAAACTTCTTGACTGTCTTGTAGCTCCAATTTAGCATGGAAAACGCATTAATTAATTTAAAAATATTTTTGGATAACAACATATTTAAATAGTGACGTTATATACCCTGAATCAGGGTCCCTGATATTTGGTTTTGTAATTGCATGAACAGCATTTTTTGTTTGTCAAATGTTCTGCTTCTGCCAAAAATTTTTATTACGTAAAAGTACTCTTACGCGAAAAAAGTTATGTTGCTAGTGAAAAATACTTAATAAATTTATGTGTGAAAAACTACACACGAGAGTAAATAATGTAGGTTTTTTTAGAGTGAGCTGAAGGTTAAAATATTGTCGGAACTGCATGACATATGAGTAATATTTGTTAATTAAGATTAATGCCAACATACATATTTGAATAAAAAACATTTTGGACTTTGGGAAAACATGTCTGTTACCAAAGATAATCTTAAGAAAATATAAACTGATTCTTCACTCACCTTTCAATTTATTAGTTTTGAATTTAGATCTGTAATGAGAAAATATATATACATTAATTGATGAAGATCTTGAATAATTTTAATTTTAAACATAATCTTATTTAAAAAAAAATCTTTAAATACTTTCGGTCCAAAGTCCAAAGGCAACATTTTAGCAAATTTTAAATTAGAGTAACTTCGGGTATTGTGGACTATGCGTCTAATGTGGACCAGTGTCTTTTTTCAGAAACTATTGAAGGTATGATAAAACTGATTTGTCGTACATTTTACAATTCGTTTGAAACGACAATTGCACATTTGCTTTCATGAGTTATTGATATGTTGACTTTTTATTCTTGTATTGAAATTAATGCGCCTGCTCAACATTTTTTTCGGCTCAAGTAAGAAACAAAATTTGGTACAGTTACTTGGTAGAATTTAATGTTTGGTTGTTTTATATAGTTAAAGTGGACACGTAGTTTTGCATATATTTGGTAAGAATTTAAGCACATTTAGATTATTAGGTAAAAATAACTTTTTACCACTGTAACCCAAGTTCGTGTAATGTGGACTACTTAAATTACTTGATTATGTACTACTGGTCCATATTACCCGACAATAACTATGTACTTTGTAAGCAATCTATCTAAGCCAAGAACGCGACTTTTTAGTTTGTATTAATAAAAATATATTGAAATTAAATTTTTTAATCATTCATGATTAGCTGGTTCATGAATTTTATGTATTAAATACTAGTCCACATTACCTCCATATAGTGGTCCATATTACCCTCCAATTTTTTTAATGCTGATTTTTGGGTTCCTTAAAATATTTTCACATAAATTTTTTATCCTTTAACGGAAAAATTTTTCAACTGCAAAAACCATTAGAGAATACATTAGCTAATTTATTGCTTCACAACTCTTTTAATATCCATATATATTGTGGCCAAAATTTAGAAAAAACAAAACGGTAGTCCACATTACCCGAAGTTACTCTATATGAAATTGTTGCTAACCTTGTTTCAGATCTAAAAACAATTGCTACATAATTTTATTTCTCACTGTTATTTCCTTTATTTCTATATAAATTTGCATCATACTCTTGAGTTTTTCATTCTCACATATGAATTTTTATGCAACACCAACACAATAACAATGACAATAAAAGTAAGAATTAATTGTTGACCTCTTTGGGTAGGATACAGAAAATGATGAAAATTTACTCAAGCATTCCATGTAACCCCACTGACGGTTACACTGGCCTCAACTATGAATACACTGCGAAGGTGGTAAAGTGTATTATAATGTGCCTTTGGAAAAAGTAGGCTACCAGAGAGGAAAGCATAAAGATGAAGTAAACTTTTTTTTTTGCCAGCAAGATAAAAATGGAAATTTTATGTGTGACATGTTGTGGTTCAGGCATATTTCTTGTTTCACATCCTCTGTTATGTGAACTTTTGCCGTTATGGAGTAAATGTAAGTAAAATTGTTGCTTTTTGTTTAAGCATGTCTGGGTAACAAGAAAACATTATCCACTTTGTTGTGTTGCAGGAAAAACATGCAAGTTTTTTTCGGTACATTTTCTTTTCAAGGCACTATATATGCTGTATGCTGTTGTATGGGAAATAAAAGTTCTTGTCACATGCTGACGACAGATGCTGAAAATGTGAGGTTGGGTAAGAAATAATTTTTGCTTTTAGGTTTTTCCACTCTTTTTGGTTTTTGCAATTGTAATAAACTTCAGTAGTTAATGCATGCTGCAGAATTTATGTATTTTGCATTAAATTTTTTTCTGTACCGGTTGTGCTGCTGTTTTTGTGTTTTGCCTTCACAATTTAACTACAAACTGTTAACATAGTCTGAACATAGTGTAATAAATTAACGTTCACATGTACTATATATGTGCAATAACTGTATTATGCAGTTGTGGCAGTTTTGTGGATAAGATAGAGATTTTGGTAAATGTTTTAGTATAATCAGCGGAAAAGGAGTGGCTAATAGCGATTAATCATTCAATAGAAAAGTAATGTAGCTATCAAAAGGTGTTTTGGTTTAGGAAAATGGTGTATGATTAAGATATTCCAGGAGTTTGATTGCAATATTTCGATTTATTGAAATTTCAACTAAATGTTCAATAAATTTGTATACCCATCATCAAATAGGAAATGTGGGGCAGAATCGAAAAGTGATATATTTTGTGTCCTCATAAGATTCTAAGACGATCTAGATAAATCCGTCCGTCCGTCAGTCTGTCCGTTGAAAACAAAATAGGTCTCTAACGAAAAATGCGTCATTTACAATAGATGGCGTATGATTTGAACACGGTTTTTCTTTTTAGTAACTCATTTATTCTCAATTGTAAACAATAAAGTTTTTTTTTTGCTTCGAAAATGTCGAACTTTTGGCCAGCAAAGCGTCACATGCGGGAAGTTTCGCTTCACTTCTTTAATTTTAAATAAAGTGCAGCTGAATTGCTCACCGAAGCTTATGGTAAATGCGTTTCATCGGCTTCAACGAGCGAGAGATGGATTGTTCGGTGATTTTGACACGAAAGAAAAAGACCGCCCAGGCCAGCCAAAAAAGTTTGAAAACCAATAAGTTAAGGTGTCATACCGTTAAGATTGTTGTCTAACTCAACAAGAGCTTGCTAGATCATTGCGAGCTACTCAAGCAGCTGGATTCATCCAAAATCGAGGAAATTGGGTACCATACTAATAGAAATCGAAAGACCTTGAAAGGAGATTTTGCATGATGGTTGAAAAATTTAAAAGAAAATCGTTTTTGCACCTAATCATTACTTGCAATGAAAAGTGGATCCATTATGATATTTCGAAGCGTAGAAGATCGTACGTAAAGTGCGACCAACAAGACGAATCGACACCAAAGCCAAATATCCATGGCTCTAAGGTAATGCTCTGTATTTGGTGTGAACAAAAGGGTCATATCTATTATTAGCTGCTGAAATATAGCCAGACCTTCACAGGAAATCTATACCGAATGAAACTGATTCACTGAGAATTGGCTGTGGTTGACTCACCTGCCTAAAATAAGGATCGGTCCGGTCGACACTGCCGAATAAAGCACTCTAAGTTGCTTCTTTCAAAATCGATTTCATTTCTTTGTCCTTCAATTTGTATAAAAAATTAATAAAAAACTTTTATTTTTCCTTTTAAACACAGGTGCTTACTTCTCTCTTCATTTCCTTTTAATAATCATATGTATAGAACTCACAACTGGTTTACAATTTCAATTTCACTTAAGTTTATTTTTACTTTTTTTTGCAGTCTATAGTTATACAAATAGTGGTGGACACCAATGCAACAAAGGATCAAGTTGTATATGCAGCATAGAATTTTGTTGTAGAATTTACTCCAGTTTTTTTTCATTATTTGCTTTTTATTCTAGTTCAAACTGAAATATATTAATTTTAAACGTACGACTATTTAGATTTTATTTTAATGTAGTTTTTTTTTTGTGCCAGATCTTAGCAAGCCATTTCACGTTGAATTAGAGCTCAAATAAAAACTGTTTTCCATTTAAAAGCAGAAAATGGTTTAAGGACGGTGAACATTGTGTTCATAAAACAAATGAGAAAAGTTTTGCTTTTAAACAGATGAATTCAAAGCAAATTAAACAAAAAGTGCTAGGAAAAAGAAGATAAATGACAAAAACTATTATAGTTTTTGTAATTTTAGAATAATTATTTTGTTTTGAAGTGAAGATAAATAAATTTTAAATTTAAAGGAATTAAAAAAATGTATAAATGAGAATAAATAGCTGTTTAAATTTCTATAAAATTTAAATTTCAAAATTTAACCATCTTGTTTATATTTAATAAATTAATGATATGCAATAATTAAATTACACTTTAAATACACATTAAATTTATTTGCATCAAAGTTTTACCTTCATGTCAGTTTAACCACAGCATTATTATCATTTAATTATAATTATACAATGTAAAAAGGACATCAGAATAAACAAAGTGTATTCACTCAAACAAACATTTGAATACAGAAACCAATATGACCACATAATTAATACACAAATGTCTAATTGAGAGACTGATTGCTAAATGCAGCTATATAAGTCAACAAAAAAATGTAATACATATTTATTTAATCACGGCTAATTTGTTGTAGCCTTCAATGATGGAAGTTACACACTTTAATCTTATCCTTGGTATAAATAAATACATAAAGGGAAAGGGGAAATAATTGATAATAGAAAAATTAAACAAAAATACTCTGTTTTCAATCAGAAGGTGATACAAAAAAAAAAGCAATACATTTTCATGAATTAGGATTCTAAGACGATCTAGCTATGTCCGTTTATATTTCCGGCAGTCATAGGTTTTATACCCACCATCAAAAAGGATGAGTGGTATATTGATTTTGTTAATCCGTTTATAAAATTTAAAAATATTTGTCGCAGACCTACATTAATATGTATATTCTCGATCCTTATAAGATTCTAAGCCGATCTTACCTTTGTCCGTCCGTCAGTCTGTTGAAAACACTATAGGGTCCAAAATAAGAGAGCTAGCTGGCTAAAATTTTCCACAAATACTCTCTGTTGATAAGGTTTGTTTGGTACCGAAAATAGGTATGGGCAATATCGTTCCATAATTTCACCTACCCCAATAATGGCAGTATTCAATATATTCCAAGTCGAAATATAATGTGTAATATTAAGGGATACTTTTTGAGGTTATTAAAGTATGGCTTATCAAATTGTAAGTCTTTATAATATTACTTGCATAGAAAATAGACAAAGAGCGGAAACTCTCTTTTTAAAGACCTAACACAGTTGTCAGAAACCTAAGTGGTGAGAATGTATTAGTAAAAAAAACAATGTGAAAACAAAAACAACATTCGTATGTGAGACTATTTTGAGTCTTTTTCATACCCTTCACCTTCGTGAGACAATATGTATATCTATTTCAAAGATATTTCAAAGACCTTTGCAATGACGTATATAAAACCATAGTAAGTTGGACCTACAATGGGCCAAAATCGGAACAATATTTTATAACCCGATTTTTTTTTCACAAAAAGTTTTTTTTCGCTAAATATTAAAAAAAATGAAAAAAAAAAATTTAATTTAAAATTAAATAGACATAGAGCGGATACTCTCCGGTCAAAGACCTAACTCAGTTGTCAGAAACCTATGTGGTGAGAATGTATTAGTAAAAAAAAACTATGTGGAAACAAAAACAACAATCGTATGTGTGATTATTTTAAGTAATTTTTTTGTTAGAGTTTTTTTCTAGTTTCCGCTCTATGTTTCTCAATGATTACGTTGAGTTACGTCATCCCTTCATAGTAAAATAAAAAAGATTTTATAAAAAAATAAATTAATATAAATAATACCTGATTTGTCTTTGCTATTAAAAGTATAAAAAATGGTTTGTATAATCTTGCAATTATTGTTCTCAAAATATTTAGAAATTTCTATTTTCTTTGTATCGTGGGTGACTCACCCTGTCTGTATTCCAATCCCTTTGAAGACTTTCACAATTATAGTACTCCAGATATCGAAAAAAAATATTCACTTTGTATACCCACTAATCCAAACCCGACCATTTCCGGCCAAACTATATAAAATTACAGTACAGCTACTCGGACAAAGTTTGAAGAATCTAACAGTTATAGTTCCCAAGATATTTATAAATAACTATTTACTTTGTATTGGTGGTGACTCTCCCCTGTTCCCTGATGTTTGAAGACTTTCACAATTATAGTACTCCTGATATTCAAAAATAATTATTTACTTTGTATGATAGATGCAATACCCATAATGCAATCCCGCCTATTTTTAGCCACACTCCGTACAGTGATCAAAAATTAATTCATACAAAGTTTACATACTTTTACGATTATAGTTCTTTAGATATTCGAAATTACCAATTTACGTTTTATGAAAAGAGCCACGCCCACTAACATAACAACGCCCATTTTCACCCACACTATGTGCAATATTCGGTGATATTCGGACAAATCGCAAAGAGTTAAATCGGCTCAAAAAGTGACTAATATTTAACAAGAGTTATATTTAGCTCTACCGAATCTTATATATCCTTCACCAAAATATACTTTAAGATTAAGATTGAAAACAATTTTAGGTAAAACAAGTAAGAGAGCTATATTCGGCTGTGCCAAATCTTATATACCCTTCACCAAATTATACTTAAAAATATTTTTTTTTATTAAAAATCAAAATTTTTGTTTTAATGTTTTAAATTTTTTTTTTTCAAATTGTTTTTTAATTTTTTTTAAAAAAAGTTTTTTCAAATTTTTTTTTTTTAAATTTCTTTAATTAATTTTTTTAGAAAAATAATTTATGACAAAAAAAATGTTTGATGAGAAAAAAATTCGGGTTAAAAAATATTTTTTTCCGATTTTGACCCATTGTATGTCCAACTTACTATGGTCTTATATACGTCGTTGCAAAGGTCTTTGAAATATCTATCATTAGATATCCATATTGTCTATATTAATGACTTTTTAATCCAGATATAGGTCAAAAATAGGTCAAAAATCGAGGTTGTCCTAGTTTTTTCCTTATATCTCAGCCATTTGTGGACTGATTTTCTTGATTTTAAATACCGACCGAGCCGGAAGAATTTCGGAGATATT
This sequence comes from Calliphora vicina, assembly GCF_958450345.1. Taxonomy (NCBI): domain Eukaryota; kingdom Metazoa; phylum Arthropoda; class Insecta; order Diptera; family Calliphoridae; genus Calliphora; species Calliphora vicina. The sequence goes on from NC_088781.1 coordinate 27,675,515, forward strand.
GATGTATGAATCGTGTATGTAAGTTATTTGGGGGCTTCGGAAAGTTGATTTAAACACACAGACGGACTGACGGACAGACGGACAGACGGACATATCGATTCCGCTATCTATAACGATCCAGAATATATATACTTTATGGGGTCGCAAATGAAAAATGTGGAAATTACAAACGGAATGACAAACTTATATATACCCTTGCCACTCATGGTGAAGGGTATAAAAATGTTTGTGGATAAAATTAAGATGAACAAAAATTTGGTGGTGAAAAAATTTACGGCAATTCTTTGAAAGTTTGAGAATGTTGATTTATATTGCTGATGCTCTGACAAAGTCCAAAGTCTAGAGGCTCTTATTTGTGTTAATGGTATCTATAGCTTAAAAACTGTGAGTACAGATATTGACACTCAGTTCATATATGTGTGGAAAATCACACCAAAGGAATTATTTTTATATATTTACAAAAAATTTGTTAAGGAATGATTATGAAATTTCTGGTCAGTTCTTGCGTATTTAGCAAAGAAATTTAATTAATTTACTCAAACATATTTTTGATGTCGAGATATTTAAAAAATTACTGCTTGCACATACATATGTGTGATTTTCCACACATGGTCATGTCTTTGAATTGTGCAATAGGAACAGTATTTTTATACCCTCCACCACCATAAGTGGTGAATGAGGGTATATATAAGTTTGTCATTCCGTGTGTAACATTGAGAAATATTCATCTGAGACCCAACAAAGTATATATATTATTGATCCTTATGAAATTCTAAGTCGATTGAGCCATGTCCGTCTGTCTGTCCGTCTGTCCGTCTGTCCGTCTGTGTAAAACACGCTCACGTCCAAAATACGCAAACAAACTTAGTAGAGTTACAAGAAAAATGTTTATTATTGTCCTAAGCAGTTTGGTATTGAAAATCAGCGAAATCGGTATAGTGGAACCAAAGTTATGAATTAAAATGTGGGACAACCTCCCAAAAAAATTGATAATTTTCACATATTTTTGGACATTTTTTGTAAATATATTGCAGTTAATATCATAAAATTTTGCACTCGTTACTTTTATGATAAACGGAGTAACTCTGGTGAAAATTATAAGAATCGGTCCATGATTTCTCCTAGCCCCCATACAAATTTTTTCCCGAAATATGGTTCTATGGTCTATAAATGCCTACAGAATAGGAATATCCACATAAAATTCAGCAAAAATAAGTCTCGTGGTAAAAGGAATTATATTGCAAAATTGTTCGTGGATCGGCCCATATTTGACCATAGCCCCCATATAAAGTACACTTCCGAAAATCTCTTAAATAAGCATAAATGTCTTATAAATATCGCTATCAAGTTGAAATTCGACATGAATAATCCCCATATATACCAAAATCGCTGTACCTAATTATATGAAGATCGGCCGATAATTGGTTATAGCTCCCATATAAGGACCACTTCCGAAAAACACAATAACCTACATAAATATCTAAAAAATATCAATATCAAAACAAAATTTCACACAGATCCGTAATTTATATTTAGAAATCATACAACTGGATTTTGTGAATATCGGTCCATATTTCACCATAGCTCCCATATAAGGTCCACTTCCGAAAATCAGTTAAGTACTCATAAATCTCTTATAAATATCTTTATCATGCTAAAATTCGACAAAAATTATACTCATATATATAGATATCACTGTACCAAATTTTATGCAGATTGGCCGATAATTGGTCATAGCTCCCCTATAAGGCCCATTTCCGAAAAAAGATATTAACCTTAAAAAGTATTATAAACATATCGATATCAAAATGAAATTACGCACAGATCCAGTAATTTGAATCCAGTAATCATACTTCTGGATTTTGTGAATATCGGTCCATATTTAACCATTGCTCCCATATAAGGTCCACTCCCGAAAATCACTAATATCCTCATACATTTCTTACAAATATAGTTATCAGGTTGAAATTCAAAACAAATTTATTCAATATATACAAAAACCGATGTACCAAATTTTATGATGATAGGCCCATAATTGGTCATAACCTCCATATAAGAACTTCTTCAGGAAAACACATTACCCTGCACAAATATCCATAAAAATCTACAATCAACCAAAATTTTACACCGATGAGTAATTTGTATCCAAGAATCGTACTACAAGATTTTTTAAATATTGGTGCATAATTCGGCATAGATCCCACATAAGATCCACTCTTGTTAATAGCGTTGTTTATATGAAATTCTACAAAAATAGCCCTTAAATACTTAGGACTATAATAGGTCATAGCATCCATATATTAAACCAAAATAGTACACAGATCAGTAATTTGTATTCAAAAATCATAATACTGAATTTTGTGAATATTGGTCCATAATTGGCCACAGCTCTCATATAAATACATAAAAATCACGTAAAAATATTTTATGACAATCGAATCATAATAGGTCATAGCTCCCGCATAAGTCCCACAACCAAATATTTTGAAATTTGTCTAAATATATTTGTATACCCTTTTTTTTATACTCTATTTCTTCACTTGAGGTTAAAAGGGAAAAATGTTGAGGTCCAGACTTAAACTCGACAACACTTCCCCTTTGTGCATGTGAAATTTCATTAAAATCGGACTATGGGTTTAGAAGTTACAGATTTGTTTCCCTCTTTTTTTTCTCATATCACTGTGCGCCACTTTGACACTCAGATATTGTAGATCGTTTAACCCAGTTCCAACAAACTGTTTACGGTTACCTATGTATGAAAATAATAATGTACACGAAGATTTAGAAAAATTAAATTTAGACGACAATTTCTCAATTAAAACACAATAATTAACTGTGTCAAACGTTCTAATAGGAATTTCAGTTATAAATTGCTGAATTAGATACAATTTTTTGTACATTTGAAATAAAATATCTTCTGCGTAAACTAGTCTTTCTAACAATTATTATATTATTTCAGCTTTTATACCATCATATTTAGGTGGAGGGTATTTAAGATTCGGCACGGCCGAATATAGTACTCTTACTTGTTTTATTTGTCAAATGTGCTGTCTTTGACAAAAAAAAAATCTGGTGTAAAATACGTGTGAAAGAAGAGTAAAATTATTTTAAAAAACTGCCATAAGTTTCATAGCTAATTTTTATTATTTTTTTTAATTTTAAACGAATGTAACTTCAAGAGTGTATGATTATTCCATATAAGGTAGAAAATTAATAACAGAATGACAAAAAAAGAACAGTATCTGCAGAAAAAAGTAGTAAATTAAATTAATTGAGCTGTTTGTTGGTTATAATCATATATTAAACTACAAAGACATATTAATAAAGCAACTAACCACAATAGTTAAGTAATTATTTTATAGCTTCAATTAAATAACAAACAAGTAATATATAAAGTAAGGAGTGAGATCGAAAAATTCTTAACACACGTTTTTCATTACATTTTTTAACCCAAGTATTATTTGAATTTTTTTTTGATCAAGTTACCTTTGAAAAACATGTCAGTTATTATGTGTAATGTCAATTATATTAATTTTTTTGTTAATCTGATTAAAATGAGTGACCAGAAAAAAGTGCGTACTGAAATTATTAAATATTTTCAACAAAACCCAACTTGGTCTTACAAAAAGTTGGCCAAGCATACAAAGGTCTGCCGTCAAACTGTTTCCAATGTTATTAAACAGTACCGGGAGAACTTGTCAGTTGATAGAAAACCTGGTTCAGGTAGAAGGAATGGTCCACATGATGTTTCTAAAGCCAAAAAAATAGAACGCATTTTCAAAAGAGCTCCCAACACATCCGGTAGGAAAGCAGCCCGGTTAGCTCAGTGCTCGGACTATTTGGTACGAAAAGTTAAAGCTAATGCAGGTTTAAAAACATACAAGGCTCAAAAAGTTCCTGACAGGAACGCTACTAAAAATTTAGAGGCCAAAAACAGAGCACGGAAATTGAAGTCAAGTTTTATAAAAAAATATTCTTGCTGCATAATGGATGACGAAACGTATGTTCTGGCAGATTTTTCGCAACTTCCAGGTCAAAAATTTTATGTTGCTGATGCTCGAGGGAATGTTGAAGAAAAGTTTAGGACCCAAAAGCAGACAAAATTTCCCAGAAAGTTCTTGGTATGGCAAGCAATATGCAGTTGCGGCAAAAGAAGCCACTCATTTGTTACAACGGGCTCTATAAATACCGAAATTTACATCAAGGAATGTTTACAAAAAAGGCTGCTTCCATTCATAAGACTTCATAATGTGTCCACTTATTTTTGGCCTGACTTGGCATCCTGTCACTATGGCAAACAAGCCCTTGAGTGGTACAAGAACAATAATGTGGTATTTGTACCAAGAGAGGCAAATCCTCCAAACTGCCCGGAGCTAAGGCCAGTGGAGAGATATTGGGCTCTTGTTAAAAGAGAATTGAAGAGTACAAAAAAGGTGTCCAAAAGTGTGGTAGATTTTAAACGGAGATGGACTACATGTTCGAGCAAAGTGACAGAAAGCACTATAAAAACGTTAATGGAAGGGTTTCCGAAAAAGGTTCAAAATTTCATCACTAGTGATTAAAACTATAAAAATAATTTTTTTTGTAAATTGTAATAATAATTTCAATCAAATAAAAAAAAAATTAAAGCTGTAAGTTTAGTGGTTTCTTTTTTATAAACATATATGTATGTTAAGAATTTTTCGATCTCACTCCTTATATATATAGAACTTAATTATAAATTAAAGCGACATATGTGTATCCTCTTCATCTAACAATACTAATATACTACATGTTTATGTAATTGTGTAAGATTAAATAAATTGTTGCTAGGAGTCTCATTAAAATAATTGAGAGTGTATGTGTTGGCATTAAGTTAATTTAAATATTGTTGTAACATTAAATAATAAATCAGTTTTTAATAGAATTTTATTATAATTATATACAATAAATTTTATATAATATACTTACATATACAATGGAACATACATATATATATGCCTAAGTATATACATCACAGATATACAAAAAACATTAGGTAGACCCCAACGGAAAGTAGTGAAAATTCGTACAGTCTCACAGAAGTTATCACTTTAGTTACATATATAAAATTAGTTTGGCTCCACCTAAACGGGACCAACTTAATATACCCATATTAATAATTGTGTAAACTTTCATATTTAATATGATTTATTTTATATGCTTAAAAACGAAAGGGTTGTTGTTATTATTGTTTAAGGATTCTTGTTTGTACTTATATAAACGAATATGTATGTAGGTATGGATTTATGTTTTGCATTAAAACTAATGTGTTGAAAATTAATCCCAAAACACACATTAGTTTACATTAGGGCAATTATAATAATTATGTGTTTTAATTAAAATATCTTTACTTTTCTTTCCAAAAGCTAAAAGAAATTATATATTTAAAATTAACTACACATATCTGATTTGTTGCCTACAGTATGACACAGGCGACTGGAAGATTAAGTTGTTTATTTTAATCTCTAGTTTATGGTTATAGTATAATTAAAATTTACTCTGTTTATTGTTACTAAACTCAAAACTTGTGATATGTTTTAGATGATGTATCTCCTTCTATTGCCAACCATTAAAAGCATTTAAGTCTCGTAAAACCAAACTTGTCTTTATCGAAATTTCATTCAAAAGATCCACTATATCAGTTTATAGTTACTAGTATTTAGATGATATTGTTTAAATATAGGCTATACTTGTAAAGCTTCATCTATATGTGTGGTTTTCATTCCGTGTGTAGATCTGAATTAGTTCAGTTTAGATTAGGATCACAAGAAAATCCTTGGTTATTCTTCACAAGGTTGGTAAATTTCGAAGTTGTATAGTCCCTCTACTTGTTCTTCAGGGAAATTTTGTTATTATATATCCACATAAAAAGAACGAATTTCAAATTATTTATATCAGATTATCTTGTCCACTTCACACTCATCTCACCGTTGTGTGGGATACAACACAATATCAATTTGTTTATGCATTTAAAACAAATTTGATAAGCGATGTTCAGAAAACGCATTAATTTAATCAAAAATATATTTGATGCCGACATGTACTTAACAAACTACGTTGCTTAGCCTCATGTGTGATTTCCCACTCATATGGAATTTCAATGTATTTTGCACTTTTTCTTTGTAAAATGTGTTGTAAAATGTCTTATATACCCTTGACGAAAGTATACTTTAAGATAAATATTAACAAGTAAGAGCTATATCCGAATCTTTTATACCCTTCACTAGTGTTTATAAACCGGTTAACCGAAAATCCGGGTTTTCTTCAAAATCTCGGTTTTTTGCACACCGGTTAATTTAAAATGTTGTTTTTCGGTTAACCGGTTTATACGGTTTTAATCACTCGGTTAACCGGTTTTTAAAATTTGGGACTAAAAGTAAAAGTTTTTGTGGATTTTTAATATTCATTTTATACACAATATTGGTCTGATTTGAAACATAAACTGCTGATTTACAATATAAACTTCTTTGGATTAATATTTTTAAGAATTACAATGATTCTAAATAGTAGAGGACGATCAGTTTACTTAAAAACTTTTTCAGAATAAATTTCACATAATGAAACTATTAAAAATTAAAATTATATTCCGCATAATTCTATAATTTTCGGCTAAATCTTATAATTCATTAAAAATTTAGTGATGATTTTACCAAACGATAAATTGAATTCGATGTACATACCTTCTTTCAATAAATTTGACTACATTAGTGTGTTTTGTTCTTAAAATTTTAATTAATTAATCATTTCGTTAGCTTTTCAGAAATATTACAGGAGAGACAAAAAACGTTCTAAAATCCATTATTTGAAATATTTTTGAAATCTGATAATGGAGTTTTTTTATAATGACAAATAATCACAGCTAAGAAGAAATGCGTTTGCATCTTATAGGTCCTTTTTGGGACTTGTAACATTTTCTGTTTCATATCAGAAAGTCGATGTAATAATAACATTTATGACTTAAATTTTTTTGGTTGAAATTTAATGAATAAACTAATAATTAAAACAAGTATTATAGTAACATATTAAAAATAATAGTAACATATCCAAATAATTTTGAAATTTTTACAATATAAATGGACTTAGCACTTATGAATATTTATAGTTATTTAATATTAACCATTCCTGACTACTAAAAATTTAATTTTAAACCTCTATATACTTTATGGACATTTTATGTTTTCTACACATATATGACGGTTAACCAGTTTAACAGGTTTTTTCTATGTCGGTTAACCGACAAACCGGTTTTTTTAAAAAGTCGGTTTTTTGATAAACACTACAATTCACCAAATTATACTTTAAAATACAAATTTTAAACAGATTAAGGTAAACAAAAATTTAATTTTTTTTTTTCAAATATTTTTAAATAAATTTTTTTTTCCAATTTTTTTATTTTTTTCGGGTTAAAAAACATTGACACATTGTAGGTCCAAATTACAATAGCCTTATATATATCGTTGCAATGGAATTAGAAATATTTATCATTAGATATCCATTTTTTTATCATAATTGGAAAAACAAAATGTTTTCCAATTTTTTTTTTTTTAATTTGAAAAAAAAAATTTTGGTTACAAAAAAAATTTGGGTTAAAAAACATTGACACATTGTAGGTCCAAATTACAATAGCCTTATATACATCGTTGCAATAAAATTAGAAATATTTATCTTTAGATATCCATATTGTCTATATTAGTAATCTTAGTAATCTAAATCGAGGTTGTGCCAGTTTTTGCCTTATATCTCAGCCATTTGTTAGCCGATTTTAAATAGCAACCTAGCCGGAAGAATTTCCGATATATTGATGTTTCAACCATGTTTGTAAGTTATTTGTCGGATACGGAAAGTTGATTTCAGTTCAATCTCATAGTAAAAGTTAATGAATTGCTTGAAAATTATTACTTTGACTCTCCTAAATGTGAAACGCCTAGTAAACTAGTTTTTTCCCAATGTCGGTTTAGCAGTAAGTTCAGAAGTTTATAATGAATATTATATTCGAAAACATAAAAAAGCACAAACAAATATCAAGAGCTTTAAATAATCTTTTGCCCATTTGAAATTGCAGAAAAATCAAAATTATGCTTATGCCATTCAAAAAACTTTTTTGCTAAATATATAGAGGAGGGTTTATAAAAAAGTATACCGAGGAAAATATTTGGACTCCTCAACTTAAAATAGAAAAGAGTTAAAAACCATTGAAATTTGGCAACTGTCACATATGTTTATTCCGACTTATACAACGCATTATAATTGTGAAAACTTATTACAAAAATTTGGAAAGTAATACTGAGGCCGCTGCCAAATTTCGAGTAATTACACCTAATGGATCAACCATCCGAAGAATGGTCAAAGAGTTTGATAAAACTAGGTTGGTTATATAGAGTAAGACTCCTAGGTCGGTATCTTGAAAAAAAAATGCTTCTATAAACGACAGTGTCACCGATAATGCGAAAACATCAACTTAAAATTTCGGGAAGCACTATGCAGCGAATTTTGACAAAATAACTCCACCTTCATGTGTACAAAATTCAGCTTACAGGAACTCAAAACAGCAGACCATGGAAAGCGCCGGCAATTCGTTCAATGGGTAATGAAGCAAAGTGAAGTCGAAACCAATTTCAATCGTTAATCCACAAAATTGTCGAATCTGGATCTCAGAAAATCCCCATGCAAGCAACTGCCTCGTGCGGATTTTAGTCAGACGGCGTGATTTGACTTTATTTTTTTGAAGATGAGGCCGTAATTGCAGTGACTGTGGCCTCAACTGTAAGGCATGGATTTGGACGACATGTGGTTTCAGCATGACGCCGCCAACTGCCACACCGCGCATGCAACAATCGATTTATTGTAACAACGATTTCCAGAACAAATTGTCTCTAGAAAGTCTGATATCAACTAAACAGAAACAATTCCTGAGCTCAACTCCCAGATCGAACGTGTCATCGGTGAGACATATCTCTTTGAAAAAGTCATGGAAAATTTCATGAAAAAGTAATGGTCTGTCATCATAGCCGTGGTTGTCATTTGACCTCATTGGACCCATTTGGAAAGATGAACAGATAGACGGACACGGCTATATTGACTACGCTTAATACAATGATCCAGACTTTCTGGGTACACAATTGAAAGGGAATGACAAACTCATGGTGAAGGATATAAAATCACAACTTTTGAGTGCAAAGAGAAATATTATTATTACTATTAGCATGCGTATTTTCAAAAGTATAAAATGACGATTAAGACAAATTTTTTTTAAATATTTTTAGTCAAGTTCTTTAAAATGTTTGATTTTTATTATGTGAACATGAATTTGAATTTAGTATATAAGTTTAAATCTATAATATATTTAACAACTAGTTGATCGCCCCGGCTTCGCCCGATAGAATTTACCATGATAAAAATATAGAAGGTAGTTTCAATCAAAATTTTTTTTTAAAATAAGGTTTTTTGAAGTTTCCTTTTTTTGTGAGCATTATAAAAAGCGTTGCCACATTCCAAAAAATGATTATAATTTTCGAGAATTTTTTTACAAAAAATGTGTAATTTAATTTATTATTTAAATAAAAATGTATTATGTTGTGTTGGGATTTATTGATTCAATTCCTAACGTTCGATTACTTATTAAAACACGTTGACTATTTTTATATGTATGAATTTTCTTCATTTTTTTTATTACTATGTAAATATTTTATATCTTTTAAATGGAGGTTTAATTATAAGAGACAAGTAGCACACGGAAGAATGTATTTTCAAAATCTAGCCGAGCACTCTCAGAAAATATAACAAGTCTTTGAAATCGGATGGAAAACAAAAAATGGCACGCGTTTAACAAATTTACATGTCGAAGGTGCCCTACTTTGGGTCCCATAGCGCCGCCATTGATGTATTTGTGGGGTTCATTTTCAAATCTTAAACTCGAATATTCCTTGGGTACGCCGTTTAGAAATACGAGATTTATTTTCAAATAATTTCGATTCTACTCCAGTGTGCATAGTTAATGGATTATGATCGGTAATAATCGGTGATATATATCCCAAAATATGTTTACATAATAAATAGTATTTTGAAGTTACCTTGTGTTCATTGGGACAGCATTCATATCCAATCTCACACGCTTTGTTTTAACTGAAATATTACTTTTAACTAAATGGTCGGAGCACACCATTGGCTGTTTTGGCAAATCTTCTTCGCGAGCTTTACATATATCCATAAACTGTTGTTGTTGTTGGGTAAATATTTTTTCTATTTTTTTAATAATTTTCAAATTAATGAAAATTATGTATTCCCAAAGGGAAAATTTGAAATTGATATGGCATTACTATTTTAACGAAAACGTCAAAATCCTTAAGCATGTCAGACGTAGAATTTTAAAAAATAAAGAGAGAATGAAACTACCTTCTATTTTTCTACTATGGAATTTACTACTGTTAGTTCTTCAAATTTCTCCAACCCACATAAATCTGCTTGTTCTTATTTATTTGCAAATAAAATATCTAAATTTGTACTGCATGCTTTAGGGAGCTTTTTTATTACAGTTGACTGGACTCACAAAAAGAAGAATTTCCGAGTTTTACCCTGAATTTTTGAATTTTTTTCTTTACAAACCATCTCCTGAAAATTTCGAATCGAATAAAAAAAAATCAGCCAAATCGCTCCAGCCGTTCTCACGTGATGCCATTACATACATGGACCATTTCATTTTTATATATATAGATAATCAACACTAATGCAGTGTGCCTAAAAATCTAATATACTCACAGTTATTTAAAAATTAAATATGAAGGTATGAGCAGAACACAAACACCAGAAAAAAGCTAACGTACATTACATACACACAATCGCAAATTAAACACTAATGAACCTTTTGTTTTAAAACTCCTTTGTTGCTTTAATATCTCTCTCACTACGATTTTGTATGCATATTTACATACGTAGGTATGTATTTGCAAAGCATTTATTTGTAGTTATACGTACATACATATGTATGTACATTAGAAAGGATCCATTTGTTAGGATCTGAAAAGAGATGTACTAATATTCAGATCGATTAGAAAATAGGTTTCATAAAATTCAAAATTTTTTTTTTCAAGTATTACAAAATTTTGAATGTTTTACAACATATTAATTGAAACTAATTATTTTAATTAATTCAATGTCAAAATTTAAAAAAAAATCAATAAAATTTTTCGAAAAAAATTTCGAATAGTTCTGAACTTACATGGAAATAAAATACCTTCCATATGATACCAATGGGTTATAGCTTTCCTTTGCATGAAATATGAAAAAGTTATAAAAATAGCCTTTTTATCCTTTGATCCAGATCTAAAACTAAACTTTAATTTTAGTTGTAACACCTTATATTTCCTCCATACTAATGGGGCTACCCTAATATATACGCTTTAGTTTATATTCTTCTTTTGACTTTTTAGGGTAAAACACCGCCGTGAGGAATAAAGTTTACTAAACTGAAAATCGTTATGGAAAAACTTGAAAATTTTATACAAAGGCAAAATCAAACAATATACACTCAACTTTTATAAGCACGAATATATACCAGCTGCATCACAGCGGGAAAATGATTCACTAAAGTGGCCTTCCTAAAGGCCTTATATTGCACACACAAGGACAAAAAGCCGCATTGCAAAATCTTTTCAATTTTCTATGTATGACTGGGAGCCAAGACCTTGTATAATCCCTTCTATTAGAGAGCTGGTAGAAGATATGTTTAAGAAAGCATATTAGAAGGTCTTAAGTTGAAGGCCTGCAAGGAGACCTGTCACGTAATGCATCGTGTAATATCTGCATATGAAAAAGCCTTTAAAGAACATCATTAGGGAAAATATTCTTAATGAAATCAGCATAAAACAAAAGGAATGAAGAAAACAGATTCGTGATAGCAACTGAGAAGATAGACGGGAATGAGTATCGCTTCTTTTAGAATGTGTAAATATGCATTTGAAAAGGCCTACAAAGTGAAGACCTTGCATTTTACCTACTTGGCTTGATTATATAACTTTGTAGATACATATAAACTATATAAAGCAAGATGTTTTTCCTTTAACTATAATATTCAAAAAGTTTTGTGACGAAACTAATTTCAAAGTAATTACGGCAAACACAAAAGTACTGATATTAGTGGAATTATAAGAATAGAAAGAAAAACATATAGAAAAAAACAAAAAAAAAAACTAAAGAACTAACAACAAAAACAGAAACAGCAATTTTTAGAAGAACTTTTAAACGAACTAACAAACTACTTATGTATGTATTTCACACTCATTTCTAACTGAACAACAAATATTTTAATAAAAACAACTAACAACAAAAGTAACTACAGAAAACAGCAGCAGCAGAAATTGCTACTAGGCAACATAAGTATAAGATATGTTGCTAACATTTTTAAAGATGGAAATTGTTAAAGAAGAAATATACATAAGCAAAAGCTAGTGTAGGATATACGTTATTTTTTATAGAATATACAAAAATAACAAGAATAATCATTAGTTGCTGATATTAATTTTGACTAGTATTTAATAGTTAAATAATCTTAATAATACCCTTCACCATGAGTGCTAAAGGTACATATTCCGCTTAAAATTTCGGGAATTCGACATTAGGTTATCTTTTAGACTTCCAAATGAATGTAGCATTATACAGGCTGAAATATCAGCCATCAAAAGGGCGGCTAATAGGCTTAGTTATAACAAGATATCAGACAGGGATATTCGTATATATACTGACAGTCGGGCCGCTATAAAATCTCTAACAGGTGTATACACAACATTTAATTTAGTCCAGGAATGCCGGGCTTCCTTAAATAGGATGGCGAGACATTCAACAGTCATACTCGAGTGGGTACGGGGACACGGGGATACTACGGGCAACTGTGTTGCTGATGATCTGGCGAAAAAAGGCGCCATGTTACCTGACGGAGACATAGATTTCCGATGTGGGATTCCATTATCTAAATGCAAGCTACAAATTAGTAACTTCTACTATGAGCTCGCTCAGACAAGATGGGGTTGTGAACCCACATGCACTATAACCAGGACGATATGGCCCCGACTGAATCGGGGACGAACAACATATCTTCTTGGCCTTACACGATCACAATTGAGTTGTGTAGTGGCGGTCATAACTGGACACTGCACCTTTGGTAACCACGCTAGGAGACTTGGTTTGCCATACCACGATCTCTGCAGAAGCTGTCAAAACGAGGAGGAGGGTGAGACTATTTTTCATCTTCTTTGTCACTGTCCGGCATTAGGAGATCTGCGCCTAAGGTTTCTGGGACATCGTTCCCTAAATAGTCTTTCTGAGATCTCGAATATGAGGCTTGAGGGCATTAATGCCTTTATAAGAAGTAGTAATTGGTTAAAAAGACAGGGCATGGGGATATCTTTAGAGTAACCTAATAACCGCCGACTCATTGGCATGCAACTTTTTAAAATCTCATCCCTCTCTCATTCTTCGGACATCTCCTTCTTCTTCTTAACCTTTCAATCTTCTCCTTTTCTCTTTTCATTTATATCTGTCCCTCTTTCTTCTGTGTTCTTCAACTTTTAGGTAACACAAAGGGACCATTGCTTGGACCCACGTGAGCTGCTCTTCTTTTTCCTTCATTTCGTGGCTGCCTGGAAACCTAACCTAACCTAAGTATATATATTCTGGGTCGCTATAGATAAAGACATATCCATCTGTCCGTCTGTATGTTGAAATTAACTTTCTGCAGCCCCCAAACAACATTCCTACATGATTGATACATCAATATATCTGCTATAGTCTAACTTATGATGCTACTTAAAATCGAGAAAATCTGCCAATATATTTATTTTGCTATTGATAAAAAATCATTAGACCTGAGTAGTTTTAGATGTACCTCCATATTCATAAACAATTGTTAAATTTATCAAAAGTTTATAAAACAAAATATCCATACAAAATTTGATTTATAAAACATTGATACATTTAACAAGGATTAATTTGTTATATTTGATATTAAACTTTAATATTGATAAATTTAAAAACCAAATTCAAACGAAAACAATTTCAATTCAATCGCTAAATATTTAGCTTAATTAAAAACAATCACAATGCTCTCTTTGATTATTTGCCTAATTGCATCTTTTTGTTTTTATTAAATACGTGTGTATTTACAAATCCTGTGTATACAAACTGAAAACAATACCATGGCCATTGTATATAATTTTGTGTTGACATCAAGGTTTAATGCATTTTGATTATATCCTTTCAGTAAATCACGTTGAACTTTTGTTTAAAACATTTGTTACACCGGAAACGGAAATCAAAACGATAAAACAACAAACAACAGACAATGATGTATGTTTTTAATATGCATATTTATTATATTTGTTTTTGTTTAACTATAATATAATGATGATAAATATTTATAAAAACATATTTTATTTAAAAATTATGCTTGTTACTTCCTATTTCCAATTCTATACACCTACAACAGCTAGATATGTAAATGTGGGCAATGTAATTTTGTGATAACATTTGCAATACAAAGGAATTAAAAGTAGGGAACAATATATGTATATCGTCACATAAAATGCAAAAGGATCTATCAATACTTTTTTTAGATTTTACAGGAGAGACAAAAACCATAATAAAATTTAAAGTGTTGTAGTTAGAAACATGATTTCCTTTCTTCAATTAAGTCGATATTTTTAAAATTGAAAGCTAAAAATGTTCGAAGGCGTGTATGAATAGATGCGCGGCAATAATATTCATTTAAAACTCAATTTAGAATTTTTTGTTTGTTACGCTCTTTTGAATTTCAGGTGACGATAAAAATATTTGGATTTTACACTTAGGCATTCAAAAGATGCGCCAACTATTGTAAGTCCTTCATTTTTAAATTGGATCCTCTTCTGTTCCTCTTAAACACAAGTAATTTAATCAATATTTTCAATACTTTTTTATCATTTTAAAAATTCTATAAAAAAAAATATTTACAATGTTTTCGCAAAGGTTTTCATTTAATTGCAGTCTTTCTTTATGCCATAATATTTCACCAAATATGTTACCGCATTTTTTAACAATTACAATAGTTCTTTATAAACAAAGAACTGCGAGAAAAACGTAAAAAAACATTTTTCGAATATATACGAGTATTTACTATGTTTTCAATAAAAATTTCAAACATGAATTCCAATAAGGTGGATAAAGAAAAGAAGATTAATATATTGTGTGTGATATTAGGGTGGTTAACTTGGTAGAAATATTTGGCAAAATAAAGTTTAATATTGCAGCAATGCTATACTTTTGGAAAGTAAAACTTAAAGGAACTAATTTTGTCGGCAATAGTTTTCTGAGGCAATTAATGAGATATCCATTATTCAATTATAATGCCTTTTCTGTAAAATATTACACTAACGTTTCGAAACTCCCTAATACACATTTCTGTACATTCGAGTATTAAAAAACTAAAGTACAATGTCAATAACTAAAGTAAAGTACAAGGTATTAACTCGCTTTATACAAAGTACTTAAATATTGCGTACGCATACTCAAACACATGTAAACATAATAAGCTGTTCCCGAATAAAAAAATTGTGAGAAAAAACGAAATCCTTACAGCTTAAAATGTGGAAAATATGCTTTATAGTTGGTAAACATTACACTCTTATGTATGTATGAATGTTAAAAGTATACATGTGTGGTTAACAAAGTAGTACAAGTATTGAACACCATTTTAACCATTAATCCTTTAACATATACACACATTTTGTTTTACAATGAATGTGTTTGTAAGAATATCTTTTGTGCATGTCCTTGTGCATGCGAGAGCTTAAGTTTAAAACAAGAAAATGTTGAATGGATGCAAAAATAATATAGTTTTTTGTAATAATGCTGAGACAAAAGAGAAAATTTAAACAATGTGCGGTGGGGACTGTAATTTAAGAATTCTGTGTATATTGGTGGGAAAACTATATTTTCGTCCTTTGATACAGATCACTAGCGTGTGGAGGAATAATGTGGAGAAATGGTGTCACAAAATGAAAAAAAAACTTACACAGAAAATCTGTAGCTCATTGTTGCATTAGTCCAAAATAATTTTAACACCAGGTGAAATTTTTTTTAAATTTAGTTGGGGTTCTTTTTTCACAGATAAAAATGAACTTGAACTCTTAGAAACCAGATCAACAGAAAATTGTTTGCAGATTAGACAGATTTATGAAGAGATTTTTCATTTATTCAGGTTTACCAAATCACCATGGACGAATATAACGTTGGCCGATGATCTTTTGGTGTAAATTGGATGATATGGACACTAGCGACATGTGGTTTCATCTGGACAGGATCGTGTCGCCTTCATGTTGCTCTTGTAGCTCTTGCCACATTGAACATTCTGCAATAGTGCTGTGAGGGCATGATCATCTCACCAGAAGGTGAAGAGAATTGGGTATCGAAATCGCGTGATTTGACTCCTTTAGACTTTTTCTTGTGCGGTTTTCCTTAGTTGCAGGTCTATGAGGGCCACAAACTACAGCGGCCCTCAAAGCCATCGCTTAATTTCAGCCTGATTGGTGTGCCAGAATCATGAAAAATTGGACATTTTGGATGAAAGGATGAGCTGCGCAGAATTTTCACGATATTGTATTCCATACGGAATGACATCAAAAGGCCATTTCGATGATATCTCATACACAATTTGTTTTATTAAAATTTATAGATTTGAAATTAAAATTAAAGTCATCTACATATGTAGTTACAAGCATTTCAGAAATTTGGATAATGTAAGCGAGAAGCAAGGGCAAGACATGTATCAATAATTCAACGGAAAAAAGTCAAGATATATGGGAATCTTGCGAGGGTAGGTCAATAGGTCCATGAGGTTTTGAATTTCCCGGCTCATAGCTTAAAGGGCAATATTGCCCTTGTCAACAGGCATGTGTCAGTACACTCTAGTCAAAATTTTAACAAGCTGCATCATTTTGTTTGTGCTTGATTGCAGACTGGATAAATACTATTGGAACTCTGCACCACAATTTCAATGGTAAAAGCACGGAAGTTGCCGAACGATCTGGACCCCCATTTAAGGTATCTATACCCGAAATAATTGACAATATCCACGATCTGAATCAGTTGGGTATGAGAAAGCTTTCCGCGGGATTGGTGCCGCTTACGTTTCTACAATCGTGTGACTAGCGTTTTGGGCGTTGTAATACCGCAATGTGGACGAGTTCATGCACCGTTTCGTAACAGTGAACGAAATATGGCTCCATCACAATATACGAGCGACAAAACTGCTGTCAAAACAGTGGGTTTTCCGAAGTGAATCTGTCAGCAAATGTTTTGATTGGCCAATCTAATTTTTAGGAAGGGTCAACAAACTTTATGTAGATACATTGAATAAAGGAGACTATGTTCAAAACAAAATGTTTTTTTTTTATCCAAAAACATGTATTTCATTAAAAAAGTGAAGGAGTTATTAAACCTTCCTAATACGATCGAGAAGGTTGTAATATTTTGCTTATATCTCAGTTATATATCGACCGATTTTCACGATTTTAAATAGATGTTAGTTATTTCGATTTCAACAGTCTGGAGGACATGGCTATATCGTCTACACTATCTAAAGTGATCTGGAATATACATAAGGGGGATTTCAAGTGAACCAACTTCTGAAATCGATGTCTTCCGATTGGGATGATAGTAATTCAGACACAATTTTTCAACAAGATCGGTAGAGAACTCTCTGAGTTAGAGGGGGTTAAAATTTTACATTTTGGCCAAGCAGGTGTTTTTTCTCATCCATGTAACTTATTATCTATTGTTCTTAGCAAAATGTGTCCAAATAGTTTAGATAGCGTTTTCATCAATCTTTCGAAAAAAAATTTAAAAAAAATAAATAAAAAAAATTTAAAATTTTTTTTCCGAAATCAAAAACTTTTTTGACTTTTTTTCAAAATGGGCCTTTTTTTCTCGAAAGAAAGCCTAGATATTTTCCTTGAAGCCCTTTTTGGTTGTTTAGTAAGATGCGAGTTGAATATCTATCAAAATAAATGTTTTGGAACTCAAAACGTAAAATTTTGAACTTTTTTTTTGCAAAATCAAAAAATGTATTGACTTTTTTTTTCAAATTTTTTTTTTTTGCTCAAAAGAAAGCTCAGATATTTTACTTGAAGACCCTCTTGGTTGCTTAGTGGGATGCGAGTTTATTTTTTTTTTTTTAAATTAAATGAAAAAGAAATCCTTTGAATTCAATTTTACTTTAACCCTCCGTCCTGCACATGTATCTAGTCAGATATTTTACGAATTTAACTGTGATTTAACTAAATTTATGTGGATTTTTTCATCTATACATCGTATACGTAGCGCATGTATCTGGCCAGATACACATACATTTTGTAAGAAGAGTACTGTACTTTATTGGTATTTTTATTTTTTTTAGTTGCTTACCTGAAGCTGTGTAAGTCTTTTCTAATTTAGAATTAATTAAAACTTACTTTATAACTACTAAATTTAATTGAAATGAACAAGTATTTTTTTGGAATTAAACACAAAAATTAAATTTTTCTTATTTTATTTCTGATTAAAATTTTTTGCACGGGTAGGTGTTTTCGCATGCACTAAGAAGAAAAAAATAGAAACTATATATCTGTCTGGCGTGATAACAATATAACAATGTAATATTATCACTAAAATAGCATATTTTTCATATAAATGTACTGAGATACATGCGCTACGTACGTGACTATCGAAACATGTGCATGACGAAGGGTTAATTCGAATCAGTAAATATTTAGTCATTCAAAGATTTAATGTGTTTCTTATGAGTTAATTCAATAATGAATTAATGCAACGAAGAATAACATAAATAATATAAAAATAAAAAAATAAAATACTCCTGGAATCAAGCTAAATAATATTTTTTTGGAAATTGTGAATTGCTGACATTTTTGTTTGGAAATACGATTTATTGCATTAAGCTTAATTTATGAACATTTTGCACTAATTAATTAGAAACTCTGTTTACCTGTAACTTCAAAATTATGTTCGATAAAGAAAAATTCGGAATTATATATTGCCTGCAGTCAACAAAAGCTAATAGACGATATTGTATAAACTGGTGCTATTTATTCAAAATTTCAAGTATTTGTATGTGCTTGTATGATGACAGTAAACACATATAAATGTCAAAGTAAAAAGTAGAACTTTGTAAGTTGTACACTAATATAAAATATCATTTAAAACAACCTTATAATAAGATTATTGAGAAGCCGATTTGAAAACATATTTTTAAAAAAGCTACTTTTATATGTGTTTCCATATAAGAATCTTTATAAAATGCACAATTTTAATAAAGAAAAGACTTAAATAAGAAAAAATATTTTTATTTTTTTATAAAAGCCATTTTTCTTTGATTGGCTTATGCTTGAAAATGAAGCATACAACCAGGTAGATACAAAAAACTACATGTTGTTTGTAACATTTTCAATTTACAAGTGCAACATTAACATTCAGCTGATGCTGGCATAAAGGTACAAATACACATGTGTATGTATTTAACATAAAAGATATTTAACAAAAAAACTTAAGCACTTACACGCATATACATACATATTTATTTGCAATATTGAACAATACAATTTTTATGGAAATGTTTTGCTCGTACATTGTGTACTTGTGTATTTCACAATAGTATTATATAGTTGTGTAAAAATGGCGTAAAAAAACGGTAATATACTAGAGTAGTTGCCATTGTACAATGAACATGTGTGTAATAGTTAATAGTAGTTTTTGTTGTTTTTGTTGCATGGCAGTATATTCTACATAAACATGCCACAATATTTATTTATTTTTGCAAAAACTATTTTCGCATATTGTCATGAAAGAAAAAAACAAAAATTTTATACAATATTTTAATGTTTTTTTCAGCTAGGTACATAGATGATTGTCAGCATAAATATACAAAAACAGCAGTGTTGAAATTAAAGCGAATTTTAATCGAATTTTTTAAAATGATCTTTGCAAAATAAATACCATTTATTGCATTAAATATTAAGAAGAGTTTAAAAAACCTATAAGTATTTTCAATTATTTTCTCTTTACTGCTACATTTTCAACCAACATTGTCATTACTCCTTTTGCAACAATAGATGGGTAACAACAAGAAAAATTGTTTTTCAACTACTACAGCAACCAGGTAGAAAAACACACATACATCAGCTTCAGTAAACGTTTCCACCATTTATGTATAACTTTTTTTCTACTTTTCCTTTTTTATTTTTTTTACTCAATACAACAATGAAAATATGCAAGAAAGTAGAGTCGGTCAGCCTCGATTATAAAATACCAGACATCGACTATATGAGCAAAAACTGTTTTCTTTTAGTATTTAAACAAGTATCACATTTTAATTCAGAAATAATAAAGACTTTGTCGGTTTTATTGATTTGACATTTCATGCTTTTTTGTCCATATTCGAGGACGGGTCCAAAAACTATTGAAACACATGTTTTTGGATAAAAATTAATTTTATTGTTCCACATACTTAGGCCCCTTGAGCTCTCTACAGTTTGCCCAACGTTGCTGCAGAAAACTTGAAAAAACAAATCTCTTTCCGCCAAGCAATTTCTTCAGGGTTTGAAACAAGACCTAGTCACTCGGTGCCAAATCCGGAGAATAGGCCAAATGACGGAGTAATTCGTAGCCTAATTTATGGATGTTGCCATGGAAACTGCACATGTGTGCACCCTTGCTTTGTGCGATGAAAAATAAAATAATTTCTTGGCCAAATGCGGTCGTTTTTTCAACTTAACATTAAATCGACCCAATAAGTTAGCTAATATTCCCCATTGATTGCTTTACTCTTTTGAAGGTAGTCAATATGGATTATACCGCATGAATCTAAGAAAAATGGTCTCATAAATTTATTGGCTGATAAACCCACCATGACCTTCTATGGCGCCGATTCATTATTAACTGCTATTTGGTCTCTGGTATGTTGTGATGGATCCAAGTTTCGTCCACGGTTACAAAACGGTGCAAAAATTCATCATATTGCGGTTGAACAACGCCAAACACTGCTGCAAGATTGCCACATGATTCAATTAAGGAGTGAGATCGAAAAATTCTTAACACACGTTTTTCATTACATTTTTTAACCCAAGTATTATTTGAATTTTTTTTTGATCAAGTTACCTTTGAAAAACATGTCAGTTATTATGTGTAATGTCAATTATATTAATTTTTTTGTTAATCTGATTAAAATGAGTGACCAGAAAAAAGTGCGTACTGAAATTATTAAATATTTTCAACAAAACCCAACTTGGTCTTACAAAAAGTTGGCCAAGCATACAAAGGTCTGCCGTCAAACTGTTTCCAATGTTATTAAACAGTACCGGGAGAACTTGTCAGTTGATAGAAAACCTGGTTCAGGTAGAAGGAATGGTCCACATGATGTTTCTAAAGCCAAAAAAATAGAACGCATTTTCAAAAGAGCTCCCAACACATCCGGTAGGAAAGCAGCCCGGTTAGCTCAGTGCTCGGACTATTTGGTACGAAAAGTTAAAGCTAATGCAGGTTTAAAAACATACAAGGCTCAAAAAGTTCCTGACAGGAACGCTACTAAAAATTTAGAGGCCAAAAACAGAGCACGGAAATTGAAGTCAAGTTTTATAAAAAAATATTCTTGCTGCATAATGGATGACGAAACGTATGTTCTGGCAGATTTTTCGCAACTTCCAGGTCAAAAATTTTATGTTGCTGATGCTCGAGGGAATGTTGAAGAAAAGTTTAGGACCCAAAAGCAGACAAAATTTCCCAGAAAGTTCTTGGTATGGCAAGCAATATGCAGTTGCGGCAAAAGAAGCCACTCATTTGTTACAACGGGCTCTATAAATACCGAAATTTACATCAAGGAATGTTTACAAAAAAGGCTGCTTCCATTCATAAGACTTCATAATGTGTCCACTTATTTTTGGCCTGACTTGGCATCCTGTCACTATGGCAAACAAGCCCTTGAGTGGTACAAGAACAATAATGTGGTATTTGTACCAAGAGAGGCAAATCCTCCAAACTGCCCGGAGCTAAGGCCAGTGGAGAGATATTGGGCTCTTGTTAAAAGAGAATTGAAGAGTACAAAAAAGGTGTCCAAAAGTGTGGTAGATTTTAAACGGAGATGGACTACATGTTCGAGCAAAGTGACAGAAAGCACTATAAAAACGTTAATGGAAGGGTTTCCGAAAAAGGTTCAAAATTTCATCACTAGTGATTAAAACTATAAAAATAATTTTTTTTGTAAATTGTAATAATAATTTCAATCAAATAAAAAAAAAATTAAAGCTGTAAGTTTAGTGGTTTCTTTTTTATAAACATATATGTATGTTAAGAATTTTTCGATCTCACTCCTTAGTTGTCGATTCTGAGCAAACGCTGCACTCTTCTTGCGGAAAGTTTTCTCATACCAAACTGATCATTCAAAATTTAAACCACTGAGCCCTTTGATATGCCTATGTCGCTGATATATTGTGATGGATCCACGTTCCATTCACGGTTATGAAGCGCTGCAAAAAATTTTTGCGGTTGGACAACGAAGAACACTGCTGCAAAGTTGTCACACGATTGCATTTGAAATCGATTCTTAGCAAACGCTGCACGCTTTTTGCGGAAAGATTTATCATATCCAAGTCATGGTCCCACAATCTCACACACTTTCTATCTGCGATCGGCCATCACCATATCGTGAATTTTTTTCAATTGCTTCGTGCGTGAAGATCTCAACTGGGTGTTAAGAACGTTCGGAAAGCTTTTACAGTCACAATGAAATTCAGTAAACCACTTTTTATCATTGAAATTGTTGGCCCAGAGTTCCCGTAGTATTTACCTGGCTTAGCCTTGGTTTAAGTGATGGTTTTTTTCCGCAAAAAAGAATGCTTAATGAGCAAATGAAATTCACTTTTTCCACTTTCTCCCCAAGTAACGCGGTACACGCAGAGAAAAAATATACTTGGGCATGGTTACTGTAACCATTTAAATAGTGTTACAAGATTTTTAACAATATTATAGTCACAGTAACCATTTACATGATTGTGGTAACCATAATATGGTTAATTTATGATTAACATGATTGTTGATACAATATATATGGTTACAGTAAACAAATATATGTTTGTGACAACCATTCATATGATGAAGGACTTATCATATTATGGTGCTTTCGGCTTAAGGCTTATTATAATCTGAGAACAACATATTATGATGAAATTATTCATCATAAATATGGTTGCCACAAACATATATTTGTTTACTGTTAAAAAAATATATATGGTTGATACAATCATGTGAATCGTAAATTAACCATATTATGGTTACCACAATCATGTAAATGGTTACTGTGACTATAATATTGTTTAAAATCTTGTAACACTATTTAAATGGTTACAGTAACCATGCCCAATTATATTTTTTCTCTGTGTGTAGTCTGCTATCAATGGCTGTCAAACACAAACGGGGATAGGGAAAATAATGGACGTCTTCTATACAAATTCAATAGGCTTCGTTATTTGGCCATAAAGGAAGTATGTGCAAAATTTCATTGAATTATCTTCAAAGTTGCGGCCTGCTCAATCAACTCAGAAAATTATCTTGATCAGATTGGTATACTTTAAGATGGATGTTGGAACAATATTTTTGCAATTTATAAACATCTACACAAACCCAATAACCCTACCCACTATGGTGCTGTAGGGTATAACAACTTTTACTATAGAACAGCAACAACTACAAAAAAATTATTTTATCCAACAGTTTCAATTTAATAGAAACGTTTAAATATTTAAAAATATTTATTTAGTCCCTTTTTTCTATGTAAACTTACACAATTTTGTGTGTATTCACTACATTCATTGGAAGTTCAGCGCTCTCTGTTTTTTATTTTTGTAATTTCTCCATAGACAAATTAAAATTTCATGATTTTAATTGAAGTTTAACCAATGTTGCGTATACGTAATATATGAAGCAAATTAATGTTGCTTATACGAGTTGGAGTGAAATGGGTACGAACGAGAGAGCTTTATGTGGATATAGTGACTTAAATACATGTATAAATATTTAAAATGTTTAAATTAACAAATTAAAAATGTGGAAGGGTAGATGTGTAAATATTGATGGAGTTTTTTTTAAGATATGTATCTATTTGAAATGTACGTAATGGGTGGATAAAAATATTTATATAGAAACATTTGGAGTATAAGTTTCACTTGAAATATTTGTGTTGAGAAATTTTTAATAAAAAAACTTTTTAAATACTGAATATATTCATTAATGGTAGATATTAGTCGATCGAATTTAAAGATAATTATAATAAAGTTTGCAACAAATTATTCCTTATTTAAAAATTTAAACCTGTATAATTAAACACCATAACAATTGATAAGATACCTAGTTACCTTTATATAAATTTTATGGAAAATGCAATTTTAACAATGCATTAATGAAAATCAAATTCTAAAGCCTTTTGGGAAAAGGTTTCCTGATGATCTGGCCTAAGCAACCAGTGAAATGCGCATAGGAACTAGATTATCCCCCAACAATAAATGTCAGTGAATTTATCAATTATTGGGAATTCAGCACACTAATTCTTAACAAAAAAAATTAATTTTGTATTCCCGTATAAAAACTTTTTGAGATAATCAAGTTATTTGGAAAACGATTACAACAATAGAAAATTAATAATAACAAATATTTAATATCAATTATAAAAAATGTATACATCCAACAGATTTCCCCATAATTATGAGGAAATTATTTTTTTTACAATAGTAATTTTATTATATCATTATTATGTAATTTCGGTTATATTAAAAACAAAATTCGTCTTTCTTAACCGAAAATATGGTAGAGTTATTGACATTTGAAAGTTAAATTATGAAAAATAAACTATATGTAAAAAAAAGTAATAAGACAAAGAAATTTATGTCACATATTCTCTCAATATATATTTTACTTCTACAAATACTCGTCATTTTTATTTCTCCAAATACTCATCACATTTATTGTTTATTCAGTTGAATGATAACAGCATTACCTTCAAGTAAGACTAAAACTTTTTGTTAATCTATGCAGTTGTTTTAGAAATATAATTTTTTTTGCAAACAAAAATAATTTTTTAGGAAAATTTCGAATTTTTTGTTTTTTAAAACGGCATAAAAAATTGGAAAATGCAGCAAAAAAAATATATTTCTAGCCTTAATTAAAGGTAATTTTATTGCGCAATTTCGGATTTTTCAGTTTGTTCAATGAACTAAACCGTTATTGAGTTACGCGAATATATGTTATGCAACTTCTTCCATAGAAATAACGACATATCTTGAAAATTCGAGTTAACCTAAAAAAATGGTTGGCACCACAGAATTCAGCGTACCCGAAATAAAAAGTGTCAATTTCATGCACACTGTAACTATTGATTATTGTGTTTGAGATACTTCTTTTAATTATATACATCAGGAAGGTGTTTAGATTGTAAATGTTGCAATATTTACTCTAAGAAGCAAAATAAGTTTTAAACAGTTTCTGATATAAACACAAGAAATTACATCAATTCATGTTCTAAAACTACAATGAAAAGTATTTTTCTATTTTCTGTTTTGATTTTTAAGTAAAATGGTTTGAAAATAAAAACTATACAGTAAAAAGCATCAAATCATTTCAAATATAATTCACAATAGTCCCTGAAATTTTCCTTTTGACAATAGTTACAAGAACGAAATATTCAGTAATTGCTTTCGACAAAATTCGATTTGCGACAAATTCGTTATTGACTATGAAACTGTTTTATACAGGATTGTGGAAAAATTATAAAAGAAACACCATTTATATTTAAAATTTCAACTACAAGGTTAAATTCAAAAACATATTTTGCAGTGGTAACGAGAAGGATATGAAGAATCAAAATCAAATGAAAGTATACATGTACAACATCTGAGAAACTTCTCTTACGATATCCTGCTTTCATTGATTTCGATTATTGAGAGCCAAATTTAAGTCCTAGAGCATGATATCTTATTATTAATGTCGCTGTAGAAAATAATATAACTTCAAAATTTAAAAATATATTTTTACAGTAAAAAGCTTGGATCAGAATATTCAAATTTAAGATTTATACTATAAGAAATATAATTTTTCGAAAATTGTCCGTTAAAATTGGAAATAAAATGAAACGATGGACAAGGTGGATACAAATTCTTTATAAGTTTCCTTAACCCTCTAACCCGCAAGAGTGCCTCAAGGCATGCATTACAAAACAGCAATTATTTCAAAAAGTAATTACTTTTATTTAAATTTAACTGCTTTAGTTAAAGATTTGTTAACATTTCCCTCGAAGGTCGAAATGCATTCTGAATTTTAGTTTTTGTTCTGTCAGCTGTTTTGTAAGTGATGACATAATTTTAGCACGTGAAATATTGTGTGTGAATTTTTTTTTTCAAATCAAAGTTTTACTAATATTTAGTCATCCGATATATTCGAAATATTTTTTATTATTTCAGTTTTTCATTAGTTTTTCATAATTATATTATGAAAAAGTATATGAAGAATCAAAGAATCATAATAATTATTGTTTTTTACACCTAAACCGGCAAGAGGGCATTGTTCACCTTTTTGCAACTGCATCCTAAACTAAATTTCAAATTATTTTCTGATTGCTGCTTTGAGTTTATTAGGTCATAATTACCCTAAAAAAATTATTCGACAACTTTTGTTTAGCCTTTTAAAGTTTGCGGGTTAGAGGCTTAAGAGATATGCTTACTCATTAGACTAACTTTGGCGGTCTTTGGTTTTGGCAAGTTGAGGGCAAGTAAAGTAAAATGTACTTTTAATAAATGCTAAATTCAATGTCAATGTAAGATTGGTAGTATGAGTTTCAAAATGCTTGAAGAAATGTTCTATAAGATATTTAATTAGGCATACATTTGTTGGACGTTTTGAAAAAAATATGAGCCAACTGTACAAAAATAAATAAAAAACAATATGTCCATCCGTCTGTCTGGTGAAAACACCCTAGGGCCCAAAGAAATATGTTCCAAGTACTCTGAAATTGTACTGAAAATTATGGCGAAAATCGGGCAACATTTGTCCCTATTCCCCATGAAAGGTTACCCTCAGAAAATGACCTGAACATTCATAATTTTCTTAAATATCTCAGTAAATTGAACGGTACATCCATAACAGTATATCCATAATCCTATTCAGTTTGGCACATCTAATTAAGGTTGGATGTTTTCCCTTTTCAATTTGAGTGGTCATTTGAAAAAACTTTATCTTGTGTCTCAGTAATGTTGGAATGTATCCAATCCAATGTAGTTGTGATTTGCTACAAATAAAAGCAACTCTAAAAGAGTTGGGATATTTTAAGAATTCTTTTGTACAAATAGAAACATAATAATCAGAAAATGAAACGCTGATGACAATTAGCCTTATTTGAAGATCAATTTTTTATATAGCTTTGCTATAAGCAATTCAAACTAATTTTTTTGTCATCAAGAAAATGTATCCGTACTCACCTCTAAATATTGCGATAGTTATCTGTAAAAGTGGAAAATAAATGTAATTAGTTAATAATTATTTTTATTTTTTTTAATTATTTAGTGTTTAGTGTAAACGCTTCATTATAAAGCAACATAAAATAGCTCATGGTTCATCATTTATTATATTACACCGTACGACACTCAATACTAGACACGAACCGGATGATATACGTCTGAAACAATAAATTAAATGGAGAAAAACTGCGTTTTCAGTTTTTCATTTCGTGATCCTGTTATAAGGACTTAAAATTTTCAGAGGAGTATATTTTTAAAAAAATGTTTTAAAATACTTCTGATCATCATACTATGTCAAGTTTGGTGTCAAATGATCAAGAAGGGTTGTAAAATATTTCGTATTATTCTTATTTTATCCCGAAAGGATCAAAAGATGTCAAAAATGTCCTTTCAAATTTTTATCCTTGAATATCCTTTTAGATTTCCAATATTTTTTTTTAAAAAATAGTGAGCTAAAGATCCAAATATTGAATACCACATGCCAAAATTTCATTATTCTATCTTAACTACTTAAGTGTTAAAAAATATTTTAAATTTGAATTACTTGATTTTTTATATTTTATTTTATCATTTCATTCGAAAAAAATATAACAAAATCCGTTGTGAAAAGCAACGAAGAAGACTTTTTAATAAACAAGTAAAATGGTATAGTCGGGCAAGCCCGACCTTATGATACCCTACACCGGGTATATGATTATAAAGAGTTTTCTTTTGATATGAAACTTATTTGTGTTGAATCTTATTTGAATACACACATTTTCGGTAGTGGGCCTTATATGCGAGCTATGACTAATTATGGACCGATCGTCACAAAATTTGGTCGTGAGAGTTTGGCTTACATAAAACCTAATTGTGCTGAATTTGGTTTGTATATGTTTATAATTAAGATATTTAGATTTTAAGATATTTTCAAATAGGCCAATTGTATGGGAGCTAGGATAAATAATGGGCTGATTCTAACCATAAAGGTCTGTACCAAATTTTGTCGAATTATCTTTAAACCTGCTACTTGTAGATTGATTACATGGATGGACGGACGGACATCGCTTAGTCGACCTCAGCAGATTGGTATGCTTTAAGGTGGGTGTTGGGACAACATTTTTCCATGTTGCAAATAACAGCCCTATCCCATTATACCTCCCCCAATATGGTGGTGTATATTTTACAACTATTCTTGTTCTCTTGACATACAATTTGTCATTGTTGGAATAGCAGGAGTATTTTTAAATATTTTTTAAAAAATGTACTTCTTTGAAACTTTGAAGTCCTTAAAATGAAAAACAGAAAACACAGTTTTTCTCCATTAAATTTATAGTTTCACACGTATATCATACGTTTTTTTCTCTATTTGTCGGACGGTGTTATTATAATCAGTAAAAAATATAGTATTTGGAAGCAATAGGAATCTTCATTGCTTCCATATAATTTGCAATATAGCATGTCACAATATTGAGCTTTCAAAACAGCGAAAAATGCAGTAAAGTAAGCTAAAGCTAGCTGGAGGCACTATTTCCTAAAAAGCCTCTAGCCATCAAGAACAAACATCATTCTAAACCACTTTATTTTCTTCTATGCCTTACTAAAATTGCTTAAAGCTGTATTGTCGAGTTAACAGATAAAATGTGTCATTCAACATGATACGAGTAAAAAACATTAATTGATATTAAAATATACATTTGTTTACTCTAATATCCCAGCAGTTCTATCGAAGTGTCCCAAAATAGTGATTTTAGCCATCACTTGGGTAACAACTAGTTACAAAATCAGCTATATGGCTAGATGCTTTATCATATGGATGTCCTAGGTGGAAGGAAATCAATTGAGATTGCACTAATTACAACAAGAGAATGCTATTTGACTATGTAAAAGTCTACTTCTGGCGATTCCAAAAACTAATTTATCTAGGATAGGATATATTAAGATACCAATTGACTTCTCTCTGCATTACAAAGACCACGTGCACGTCAAATGATCTCAAAATATACAAATTGCAGTCAGCCAAGTAATTAGATATTAGAAAGACTTACTGTCTAACTGCTTAAGTAGTCAATACAGCACTGCTGGGCTGTATTATAATATATGTGTGATTAAGGCATAATTAATCATTTTGTAAATATTTGAATACCTTTAGTAAAAACATACTACATACTGATATATTTTATGTATAAACAAAAATCTCATTAGATACAGCTCTATTGTGGTTTTGTGTGTGTTAAATAAACCATAATACAAAGAGTGTTTTTACTAAGATTATAAATTATATTAATATGAGTATTCTAACCAAAATTCTGCTTATATGAACAACATAATAAATGTACAGTAGATGGGCTCAAGAAAAATAATGTTATTTTGGTCACCCCCCTTCGCCCAAATAAACAATATAGAAAATCTTTGTCAGGTACTTCTAACCTCATATAAGAGAAGTTTGAACAGACTGCTATTTTGTAGAGATCTGTGAAGAAACTATGTTCCCCCAATTTACATTATTTACTCCATTGATTCTAGAATGATTCTTAAAATTATTTAAAATTAGTTTCTTAAAATTTCCCAGAACAGAAAACTGAAATTAAAATGAAATTTTTGTGTTCGATCCAGTCTACTGTGCTGTTGAGATGTTCATATATCAAGTATGTTGATTAATCAGTCAATCAATCAAGATTGTTTCAAGACCTGATGGCAAGCCTTTTCATTTGTATTTTCTTTCGAGCAGCTTTCAAGGAAAATTAATTTCTTTGTAAGATATTCCTTAGATCTTTAAAGGCTTTTGTTTTAGTAGACTGGGATAAAAATTGTTTCTGCTAGAATGATTAAATTTGATATTTTTGTTAAGCTGCTTATAGCATTTGAAAGCTCTGAAGAAATAAGCTCAAAACCTATTTGTTTACATAATTAGATTAAGGACATATTTACCAAAAAACAAAACTTCATAGTATAGTAACTAGTTAAATTACAACTTCATATTTTTAAGTAAGTCATTTGTAGCACAAGCTTTAATAAATGATAAAATGTGCCTTCGAAAAATATTGCAGAAAATTCATATTACATTGAGTAAAAGAGAGTATTTAATGGAAACACTGTTTCATTTAGGTTCTAATGATAAACATTTTTAATATTTGTATTCTAAAATTCAACATATAAATCTTATTTGTATCAAACATTCCACTCAGGTATCATATAAAGTAAACCCCTACTTCTTTGATATTATGCTTTTACACATCTGACAGATGATCCAAAAGGTCATATAACACAAACGTGATAAAATGTCAGGTGCAGGTTGGCTACACACACCAAAAATTACAAACACAGCTATAGTGGCGAAGTAATAATATGTTGGTTGGTTGGTTGGTGGTATACAGAATAGCAACATGTTGTTTACTGATACTGTTGCTGCTTTCTTCCAGTGCCTGCTTGAAAACACAGTAACATAAAACAAATACTAAAAATATGTTGATTCCTTTTGAAACAGCACTTTTGCTTTCCCAACTAGTAATGAAAAGGGCGTTGTCGTCTATTATGTTAAACAAAACTAAACAGTCAACCAAAAGCACAAAAATTATAAATGGATTCTAGCAAAAATAATAGAAAATAAATATCTGCAGGAATTATATATAATATATAGATTAATATATGTATAATAAAAAGAATAGCATCATCAAAAATGAATAACAGAATTTACAAACATATACGTACTAATATACTACAGTGGGCACTATCAAACAATTTTGAAAATAAATTTGGGGTTTCAATGTATTTCCAGCATGACAAAATTAACCAAAAATAACGTATGCGGAATGAAATTTCAACAAAAATTTGACACTGGCCAAAAGAAAAAGTATATGAGCTATTAGTGTTTTAGGACTTATTTTGAATTACCTTATGTTTTGCCTTAATACTTTAAAACCCCATTTGAAAATCTGGCTTTTAGTTATCTCAAAATGTTAACAAAAAAGAACTACCTTGAAAAAACATTTGTAATTTTTTCCATATTTTATCAACTATCATCGCGAACAATTTGTTATATTTTACATCAAGTGACAGTGAAAGGCAGAGAAGTGGACTTTTTTGGAAGTAAATAAACCTATTATTGATAAGATGTGCAAAGTACAACATAATCTTTTTTCTAAAAAAATATATATGGATCTTAATCAATCAGATGTAAATTAGAAGTTTTGACTTTTTTGGAATTTGATTTGACCATCAATTGTAATTAATATATTATGAAATGTGTAGACAAAATTAATCACTTGATAAAAAGAAACATCAGGGATTATTTTTTTAAAAATAAAGTTCTTCTTAACTGTTACATCATCCAAGTGTAACGCAAAGATGGTTATGGTGTTTCCAAATGTCCATTTTTTTAAATTTAAAAATAATTTGAGAGTTTTTGGACCTTTTTAAATAAAAAAAATCGAGAAAAATAAGACCATGAAACTCAAATAGGAGCTCAGAAAAATGCAAACATCGGTATTTTCAACAACTGTACATAAATTTCTTCATAACTACCACAAAAGTACATGAATATTATAAAGTTTTTGCTTACATTAAATCAATACAATGGGCTATTTTATAAAGGTTTTATAAACTATTTGTTTTTTGACGTTGGCAACAAATATAGCATTTTCTGTTTTGTTGCAATTTCATTCCGCATACATTATAAAACACGTGCTATAAAATTCATATGAAAACAGCTAAAAGTGGATTCATGCCAAACACTCTAACGAAGATTTATTCAATAGTTTTTTAATCTCTATCAAATGCTTTAAGTACTCCTAGCTTAAATCGTAAGTAGTACTGGCCGAAGGTCTTAGTTTAGCGTCAGTCGCTGGCTCCCAACTAATCCTAATTTACGGTCAACCATAGGTCTTTAACTAGTCCTAGTATACCATCAATCTCAGGTGTTTAAGTAGTCCTAGTTCAGCTTCAATCGTAGGTCTTCAATTAGTCTTAGTTCATCTTCAACCGTAGGCCTTCAAGTAGTCTTAGTTCAGCTTGAATCGCAGGTCTTTAAATAATCATAATTCAGCTTCAATTGTAGGCCTTTAAGTTGTCTTAGTTCAGATTCAACCTTAGGTATTTAAGTAGTATTAGTTGGAATTTATCAAAGGCTTTAATCCTATGTCTGTACGAAGTCTTAGTTCAGCTTCAATCGTAGGACTTTATGTAGTCTTAGTTCAGCTTCAATCTTATGTCTTCAATTAGTCTTAGATGATCTTCAACCGTAGGCGTTTAAATAGTCTTAGTTCAGCTTCAATCGTAGAACCTTATGTAGTCTTAGTTCAGCTTCAATCGGAGGTCTTTAAGTAGCCTTAATTTAGCTTCAATCTTAGGTTTTTTAGTAGTCTAAGTTCAGCTGCAATCATAGGTCTTTAAGAAGTCTTAGTTCAGCTTCAAGCGTAGGTCTTCAATTAGTCTTAATTGATCTTCAACCGTAGGCCTTTAAATAATTTTAGTTCAGCTTCAGTCGTAGGACTTTAACTGTCTGTTTCTCTAAATGCGAACGAACGTTTTCTTTCGTATTTTAAATTGAAAACAACAAATAAATTTTAATTTTTTTTGTTGTTTTCAATATAAAATACGAAAGAAAATGTTCGTTCGCATTTAGAGAAACAGGCAGTAAGTTGTCTTAGTTCGACTTCAACCTTAGGTAGTTTAGCATTAGTTGGGATTTATCGCAGGCTTTAATCCTATGTCTGTAAGAAGTCCTAGTTCAGCTTCAATCTTAGGTATTTAAGTAGTCTTATTTCAGCTTCAATCGTAGGTCTTTAAGCAGTCTTAGTTCAGCTTCAGTCGTAGGTCTTAACTAATCTTAGTTTAGCTGCATCTGTAGGTCTTCAAGTAGTCTTAGCTTAGCTTTAATCTTAGGTCTTTAAGTAGTTTCAGTTGGGATTTATCGCAAGAACAAATCCAGCTAAACTCTGTTCGGAAGTGAAGGGTCGAAACAACAATCGAAACAAATAGTAGTCGGATGGTGCATGATCTGGACTATAAGGCAGCTGAAGAACAACTTCCCAATCACTACTTTCTAGTTTCCAAATCCATTTTGCATCGCAACTAATAATTCGGTGCAAAAATTATTTTATTTTATATCATTCACGTAACATTTTTATGTAAATGATCTCACTAAATACAGAGTATTACCTTATCATCATGGATATTTAGCTTTGGTATCGATTCGGCTGATAGGCTGGGCTTCACATACGATCTCTTACGCTTCGGGTTATCGTAATGGAACCATTTTTTATCGCAAGTAATGATTCGGTGTAAAAACGATTTTCTTTTATAGCGTTCACGTAACACTTTTATGTAAATTTATTCAATGTAGATATGAGTTTTTCCCATCTTTCTAGCAGCATATAGATTCCGAGCCTGTTCATCTTTTGAGGCCAGGAACGAACCAAGCTAATTCCAGATACTCTGTTCTGAAGTGAAGCTTATCCCAAAAAAATGTTCTACATCGATTTAAAGAAATAAATATCGGACGGATTTCAAAAAACTAGTTTTCATCTCAGACAAAATAGTATTTAAAGGTCTCTTAGCATCAATTAGTACCCAATTTCTCTTTTGGATATATCCTGCTGGTTGCAAACGTTTAGAAATTGCTGATTTAGTCTTCTTCTTCTATCTACATAACTCTCTGTGGAGCGTAGGGTCTCTATAAAATTTCTCCTAGATATTAAAAATTACTTTTATTTCACTCCAGCTTTTTCCGCTGTTTTCGATGTCTTTAAGCATGCTTCTTTTCCACATTCTTCTATTCCCTTGCAGATTGAGTAGCTCTCATTAATTTTGAAGGTTGAGGTTTTTGTTCAGGTTGACAAAAATCTTCATGGAGTAGTGCTTCCAATTCTTAGACTCTACTTCTGAACCACAATAACTACAAATCTCAAGTTGAAATCGATTTGGTGAGCAATGGATGTGATTCAGCGACACTCTGTTGGTACAAAATTTGACATTTTCAATGGAAAAAAAAACCCTTTCTTGTTTACAGTATTTTATTCATTAACTAAGTGAGAATAAGTTACAGATATGTATCCTTAAAAATGACATATAAGTTATTTAAAACTAAACCGCTTTCAAGAGATACGTTATCTATTGTACATACAGGATTTTTAAGTCATACACTAATATCTTAAACATAGTTTGTTCAAGAAGCAATTACCAAGATATTTTCAACAAATTTAATCATTTAGCCCACTGTTCTTACTCAGATACCGTGATGAATATATGATACACCTATTCTGTTTTTACACACTCTCTTCCATTTTCCCTTATTTCTCGCCCGTATTACATACAATGCTAGTATTATCATTCTGCGTAAAATGTCAAGACTGTCAGTTTGTGTTGCCTTATAATATCATTATTCATGTGACATCTACTCTTCAGGCATTCACACATACACGAACATATTTATTCATATATACATTTATATATAATTTTAAATTGTTGTTTAAAAAAAATGGTCCAAGGATAGAGGCAGCACATGCTGCTGGTATCCCTGCCATAAACAAACAAAAAAAAAACAGAAAGCAAACAAAAAAAGGTAAATTTAATGCATATATTTTTATTATATTTACATATAAATATAATATCAAAATATGCCTGATGTGTGGTATGGGTATAAAATAACAAATGTGCAAGAAAATATGTGCTGTTTTGTTTAAACAGTGTGATATTTTTGTGGTGATTATAAAAAATGGAGCTTTAATAAATCAATATATTTTATGTGGAAAATTTAAGGATGATATGTTGAAAAAAGCTAATCAGGAATTTGAAATAAGATATTACCATATCTATACATAACTTATAGCAATAATATCAAACTATAAATCAGAGAAATAAATTGGAAATTAGTTTATGCAGAAGCATTATATATTATAGTAATTACACAGGGCAACAAAATCGACACAAAATTAGAGGCTTTTTAAACCACTACAGAATTTTGATGTAAAGTAGTTCCAGCAGTACATATATGGTCCAAAGTTTTTTTTTAAATTTTTAAGTAAAATTGTAAATTTTTTTAGACGTTTCTCCACATAATTAATAATAACTCCAAATTTGTTAGTTCGATATTATTAAAATAAACTTATGAAAATTGAAATTTAGACAGCTTTTTAATCCGTTTTAATCGGTTCAGAATTTTCGGCCCAGCATTTTTTTTGTTTTACAAAAAATCATGAAAAATCGAAAACGGCAGAAATTGTTCAGATTTTTGACTTTATCGCAAAGCCATATGTAATAGCAACAAAATGAGATATCGGGCATAAAAATTGATTGAATCTTTTCGAATTTATTCACAATTAAGTTAATTAGCTCATTTTCACAAAACTTTAGTTTTTGGTTTCATTTACATAAAATTGAGTAGTTAGTGTTCTTCTTTCGATTTATTGAATTCTGAAGACAATTTCCCTATGCTGTGTTTAAATTTTCACATATATATTGCTTTTCAATCGGCTCAGTAGTTTCGGAGTTATAATAAGTAATTGAAGCAAGAAATATATTTTTTAAGTGAAAATTTCAAATTATTTTGTTTTAAAAAAATCATGAAAAATCGAAAACGGTAGAAATTGTTCAGATTTATTACTTTTTCAAAAAGCCACGTAAAATTGGTACAAAACGAAATATCAATCAGAAACATCGAAGAATTCCTTTCGAATTTATTCACAATTATGTGAATTCGCTCATTTTCACAAAATTTTAGTTTTTTGTTTGATTTACATAAAATAGAGCAGCTAATATTCTTCTTTCAATTGATTGAATTTTGAAATCATTTTCCCCATGTACCCCTGTGTACAAATTTTCACATTTGCGCTTCAATCGGCTCAGTAGTTTCGGTGTTATCGTAAATAATTGAAGTAAAAAATATATTTTTTACGTGAAAATTTCAAATTTTTTTTGTATTAAAAAAATCATGAAAATCCGTTAATGGCAGAAATTGTTCAGAGTTGTTACTTTACTGCAAAGCCATCTATATTAGGAACAAAATGAGGTATTGATAATACAAATCAAAGTATTCATTTCGAGTTTATTCACAATTATATGAATTCGCTCATATTCACAAAATTTTAGTTTTTTGTTTGATTTACATAAAATTGTATAGTTAATTTTCTTCTTTCAATTGATTCAATTTTAAAAACATTTTCCACATGCTATGTACAAATTTTCACTTATATATTGTGTTTCAATCGGCTAAGTACTTTCGGAGTAACAATAACAAATTTAAGCAAAAAATATATTTTCTACGCGAAAATAGCAATTTTTCGTTTTAAAAAAAATCATGAAAAATCAAAATAAGATATTAATTATAAAAATCGATGGATTCTTTTCGAATTTATTCACAATTATGTGAATTCGAATTTACATAAAATTTTTTTGTAAATTTTCTTCTTTCAATTGTCTGAATTTTGAAAACGTTTTTCCCATGCCATGTACAAATTCTCACGTATATATTGCGTTTCAATCGGCTCAGTAGTTTTGGAGTTATAATAACATATTCAACCAAAAAATATATTTTTTACTTGAAAATTAAAAATTTTTTTGTTTTAAATAAAAATCAAAAACGGCAAGAACGGCTTATTTTGTTCCTACATGTGGTAGGAACAAAATGAAATATTGATTATAAAAATCGATAGATTCTTTTTGAATTTTTTCACAATTATGTGAATTCGCTCATATTCACAAAATTTTAGTTTTTTGTTTGATTTACATAAAATTTTGTAGTTAATTTTCTTCTTTCAATTGTCTGAATTTTGAAAACGTTTTTCCCATGCTATGTACAAATTTTCACGTATATATTACGTTTCAATCGGCTCAGTAGTTTTGGAGTTATAATAACATATTCAACCAAAAAATATATTTTTTACTTGAAAATAAAAAAATTTTGTTTTAAAAAAATCATGAAAAATCGTAAACTGCTGAAATTGTTCAGATTTATTACTTTGTCATGAAATCACATTTAACAGGAACAAAACAAAATATCGAACATAAAATTCGAAGGATAATTTTCGAATTTATTCACAATTATGTGAATTCGCTCATTTTCACAAAATTTTATTTTTTTGTTTGATATACATAAAATTGAGTAGTTAATATTCTTCTTTCGATTGATTGAATTTTTAAAACTTTTTCCCTAAACTGTGTTCAAATTTTCACATATATATTGCGTTTCAATCTGCTCAGTACTTTTGGAGTTATAATGACAAAATGAAGCAAAAAATATATTTTCTATGTGAAAATTAAAATTTTTTTTTTTAAAACATCATAAAAAATCGAAAACGGCAGAAAGTGTTATTTTTACAAAAGCCGATATGAAAAAAATATTATTTTAAAGATTTTTTGGCAGCACCAGTAGCATAATATGAATACTAATTACATAGCAGCTCTGTTATTTAATGCCACATTTTGTTGTGTTCCTGCATCATCACGTGTTGATGTCACAGCTCTCTACTCTAGTTGGGTACAGAAAACTTACTAGATATAGCAATAACTGCAGAAATATAAAATTACTTTATAAATATTTCAAATACCACGTTATTGCTATTACTGAAAAAAAAAAAATTTAACACTTCCAGCAATTTTTTACGACCACCTAGATTAAAAAATTACCCAACACCATTTTCAATTTTATTTAACACATTATTTATCGTGCTCAATATTATGCGACAACATATTAACAATTTTTTTTTTATCAACAAAAAAATCTTCAAATTTATTATGTTTTCAGAAAAATAAGAATAAAAAAAACTGATACAAGCGATCTCGTTTGTCTACATGCAAAATAAATTTAATATTCACATTTTGCTCTCTCATTCAGTGTCATTTATTGATGCTCATAAAAATTGTCGAAAATTGCCCTGACATTCAGTATCATCAATGTCATCCTTATTGTCATAAAATATTGTTAAATGCTTTTGCCCCCAGGAAAGGGGACTGTTAAAAATGGGGTGTATTGTTTAAAGCATCACAGCATAAACCCGGTCCTTTACAAAAAACTCAATATGAAATTGTTATTACTTTTACTATAGCATTACCAGGGTGCGTTTTTTATCTTATATTATTATTTCCACTATCATCATATGTTGCATCCACAATGACTGTAACAAGTAATATTTATGTATGTATAAGTGAAGGGGGAAATTCTTATTTCTGTTGTTTGTGTGAGCTTTATAAAAGTAATTTTGTTGCCATCCATACTCATATGTCAAATACAATAAATGTTTCGCTGAACACGTTTTTAGCTTGTTGCATTTTTTTTCACTAACTTGCATTTGTTGCAAAAACACATAATATTAAAACATATATTTATCTATATAGAAGTGTTTCTACATGTGTGTTTAAATGTAATTTTGTTGTATTGAATGTTTTAGTGCTAGTGCTTGGTAGTAAAATTTGTGTTTATGTTACTGCACATAATAATAAATTTACACATCCTTTTTTTATAACAATATTGCAGATTCAGAATAATATATGTAGGAGCATATATTACATTTACAGTGGTGTGCAGAATTGGATACATTTGAATGTTATAATCAGACCTTAAACTCTAAAGGCCTTATTCATAATAAATTTTTAAATTTATCAAAGGTTTATAAAACAGATTTTGTATGGAAATTTTGTTTTATAAACCTTTTATAAATTTAAAAATTGATTATGAATAAGGCCTTAAGTGTTCCTTATTAATATATTCACTATCTTAAAGAGGAATAATTGATGACAAACTGTGACAAGACGCCTTTGAAACCAAACGAATACTATGTAAAGACCTACATCAAAGCTATGCTAAGACTCAAGTCCTACGATTAAAGTTTAACTTAGACTACTTAATGAAATTGAATTTAAACTAGAAGTATCTAAAGAGATAAGACTAATGCTTTACTATGAATAATAAAAGAAATGTAGCGAAACTATTCTACTTTAAGAACTAAAATTGCAACCAATAATATGCCGAAATAAGTCAAATTTATGCACTAGAATTGCAGCTATACTAAAGAGTCTTCCAATAGGAACTTCCGAACTTTGATAGCTGATAGCGGACACATTGCTGAAGCTACATCCGCTGTCCTTTAATCAGTATTTTGCCAAATTACCACAGTTCAACAATACGTTCAAATATACCCTGGATCAGTTAGAAACTGGCACTAATTTTCTTCAAAAATCATATTCAGCGATAACGCCCATTTATGGATCAATGGGTACTTCAATGCATCCAATGTATTCCCAAATTCAAAGTTTGGTGTGAGTTTTTAGCTGGCGGCACCATTGGTTAATATTTCGTAGGCCAATCTAACACTATCAGAAGCGAGAGCTATAGGTGTATCTACTTTTAGCCTGAATTAGATGATATGGACACCATCGACATGTGGTTTCAACTTGACGCCCACACAGCACATGCCACATTCCACATTTTCCAGTGGAGTTTTCTTAAGTCTCAAGTCTATGCGAATAAGTCACGAAGCACATGAGATCCACGAGCGTCCACAAATTCACTCTTTGGTGTCAATTTTGGGATGCATATTTATTTGAGAATGACTTTGGGCAGGCCATTGATGACTACCATCTTCATTTGGCCTAAAGTGGATAGTATGGACATCAACGACATTTGGTTTCAACAAGACCGTGATACGAGCCACACAGCTCATGTCACATTGGACATTATGCACGAGAAATTTGAGGCCATGTTCATCTCTCGTAGAGGTGATGTGAACTAAGTATCCACCAAGATCGTGTGATTTATCAACATCCACCTCCAATGTCCAATTTACAATCGAACAGACAATTGCACGATGTTATATTCCTTTTGATGCCAAGAAAGAATCAAGCCAATTTCGGATACTCTGTTCTAAAAGTGAAGTGTATCCAGAGAGAGTGTTCTGCATCAATCGAAACAAATAGTAGTCGGACGTGGAAGACAATAAGGCGGGCCGCCATTTCATTCTAAATAGTTTTTAACAGATATTGCAACATGTGGCCGATTGTTGTCATGATAGTTTAATGTCTGCAAGTTTTCTGCAAAGCAGTTCATAATAGATAGGACCCTTTTGCTTCCACCAAATACAGAGTATTACCTTAGCGTCATGGATATTTGGCTTTGGTGTCGATCTGGCTGGTTGGTCGGGCTTCACGTACGTCCTCTTACGCTTCACGTTATTTTTCGTCGCAGGTAATGATTCGGTGCATAAATGATTTTCTTTTTAGCGTTGAAGCAGTATTGCAGACATGTAAAATCAATTCGTATGGTACCCAATTTCACCGCTTTTGGATGAATATTGCTGCTCGCAAAGGTTTTGAAATTACTTCTTGGGTACATACGCTTTAATGTTCAATAACTAAGTGGGAATAAATGACATATAAGTTGTTAACCCCTTGTGGACCAAGACTTTAAATCGTAGGAAAAGTTTTATTTTTTTATGAAATACTGAAAATAAGGACTTCAGAAAGTTATTTAAAAAATTTTAAATTTGTGGAGGACCTGTAAGGAACCGAAAGGGACCTGCTACCGTTGGGTCAGAATCAGCCAAAAGATAAAAAAACTTATTGGTTTTGTAACTTTTATAACATTTTCTATTTATGGTATTTTACGAAACAGTATTTTTTATTATTACAACATAAATAAATTCCACAATGAGAGTTTGCTTCAAAGTACACTATTGTAAATACGTTCAAAGTCAAAATATGTTTTGTTTCCATTTTGTAAGCTTATTATTGTTATGGTACTTGTAAGTACCGTCGGTCGACAAAGGGTTAAAACATAATCCGCTTTCAAAAGATACGCCATCTATTGTAAATCCCGTACTTTTAAGTCATACAAGCCAATAAATAAAATATGCCTCTTTAAGAACTTCAACTGAAAACCAAATAAGGCTACTTAAAATGCTCAAATTGATGTTACAGTAATGTTATGATGTTATGAGTTCAAATATAAGGCAGTTAAAGACCAACTTTCCGAGCTAAACTAAGACTACTTAAGAGCTACGAATACTGATAAATTTGGACTACTTAAGACCTACGGATGAAGCTAAATTTAGAATATTTAAAAATCTACGATTGAAGCTAAACAAAGACTAAATAAATACATATAATTTAATCTAGACGAAGGCAACTTAAAGACCTATTAAAGATTAAAGTTAAACAAAGACTTTGCATATACCTAAGATTGAAGCTTACTTAAGCTTCTGAAGCTTACTATTTAAATTAAACTAAAATGTTTAAATATAAGCTAAGATCGTTTAAGAACTTATTAAAACCTGA
Source organism: Calliphora vicina (assembly GCF_958450345.1). Classification (NCBI taxonomy): domain Eukaryota; kingdom Metazoa; phylum Arthropoda; class Insecta; order Diptera; family Calliphoridae; genus Calliphora; species Calliphora vicina. The sequence continues at coordinate 27,717,352 of NC_088781.1, forward strand.
GACTTATTAAAACCTACAACTGAAGCTCAACTGAGACTTCTTACTTTCAGAGCAAAACTAAGACTACTTAAGAACTACGAATTCTGCTAAATGTAGGCTACTTAAGACCTATGGATGAAGCTAAATTTATACCACTTTAAGAACTCCGATTGAAGCTAAACTAAGACTATGGCCTGTAATTGTAGATAACTTGAGACGACTTGAAGACCTACGATTGAAACTGCTTAGAATATTTATAGTCGAGGGATTAAAGACCGAATATCATCATATTTTATAACTTTTAAAAGACACTGTACTAAATATAAACACAAGCAAAAACATATTTATGTATCTACAAAATATAAAATGTATAACATCTGCATTTTTTTTTGTATTTTGTTTTCTGTTCATACAGTCAACCATATGTGTTGCATAGAATATAATAAATATTATTTTTAATATTGCACATCCATCCATCCATTCATTCATTCGCTTATACATATTAAAACATATAAATGCCCATTCGCAAACACAGCCATACATAGTAATTGATGGAAGAGTTATTGCGTGAATATTTATTACACTGATAGCCATGTCATGGCGAAGAATTGTATCGCATCACATTTTAGCTATTAAAATTGTATTTTTCAGTATTAAATTTATGCTGGATATTAACGACATTATCTGGGTTTTAATTTAAAATATACAATTTCAAAGAGACAATAAACCATAGATTTAGATATTAAATTTTAGATTTTCTGCAAATTTTATACAAGATTTGATAATAAAAAATTTGGTAGGACTTTAAATTAAACTTTACTTAAAAATCTTGAAATTATTCATTCGTCATTTTGTTTTCCGTTTAAACAAATACATTTTTCTCTAATAAATCCAAAAGTATTTCTTAACTGCGAAGAAAATAATAAAGATTTCTCGTATTTTAGACCACATGTCATTCATCTAAGGCCTGATAATGCTAAAAGCTTATAACTGTCAGTAAAAACTAAACCACAATCATGTATGGAAGAAAACTATCTTAATTTAACACAAATATCACGTTATTATCTTCAACATTGTTATTATTATGTGTAACCAACAAACCGAAAAGTATCACGTACTAAACGACCTTTTGCTTCCCTCTTTTCACACAAATACATCATTATTAAATTTTATTCCCACACTTTTTAACTAACCGGCAGTTTCAAAGGGGACACTCAACAAATTTGTTAGTTAGAAAGTACTTTAGATCAGAATATTTCAAACTAAAATCCCCATCAGCTGAAAGCTGAAACCCAACTATGGATCTAAGAACTGCAGGGCCTGGTAATAAATACCATGTAAGTGCATGAGTATATTATGTTCATTTTGAGTGCGTGTCTTATGTTGTTTGTTTACTTTAGTTTTTATAGTATATTTTGACAGACTTAATTGATTAAAAAATAATAACCAACTTACATACACTCTGCAACACATAAAAGAAAAAAAAACAAACTCTACAAACAAATAGTAATAATGATAACTTTATTTTCCTATTCTGTTTCTTTTCTTTGGGTTTTGTTTTTCGGCACAAGTTTATCTTAGGGATTTGAGACTTAGTTTTTGTATTTCTTTCGTTTGTAAAACCAAAAACCTCACCAAACAAAAAAAAAACTAAAGAATTTTTTTTCTTATTTTTGCACAAAGCTAAACAAAACTTTGTTTTCTTCTTTCTGGCCATTGGAGGCTGCTGTTGGTAATATTTGTGTATGTTTGTGACGTCTAATTACATTTAAAAGTATTTGTTACCACTAAGCTCATTAATGTTTAATGTTTTGCTCAAATTATTTATGTGTTTTGTTTATTTTCAGATTCTTTGATTTTTTTTATTCAAAAGTTAGGTTTTAAATACATTTATATTTTTGTGACGGCACACAATGTTGTGAAGGTGCCAAAAACACAGAAGCAAAAGTTTTTTATATGTAGTTAATTGTTGGGTTGGAAATAATTGTGTAGGTATTTATGTTTTTTAGAATTAAAAAAAAAATAAATAAATTGAAACAGGCGAAAAAAAAACAGGAAAACTACTTAGTATTTATTATAATTTTATTAAATGAAGAGATTTTAGGTATAAATGCTGATGTGAGGCACACATAGAAAAACTTGTTTCGGAAACGTCGAGCTTCGATTCACGTTCACGGTGTACTGCGATTAAACCACTCAATTCAAAAACAAATCCTTTTGAAACTGCAAAAATAACATATGATAACAACTGAAACATATTCTATTTTTTTGGAGGATAGACACTCGTTCCGTTTTGAAACTAATGGCGTTTTCTTTTCTGGCATAAAATAGCCTATATATGAGGATCCGCAGAACAAAAGGTACATTTTCACATTTTTTTAGTATTTTTATAATATTTGGGTTGAGATCTTCTAGAAACAATCAAGTTACGGAACAGTTAACTGTTGGCAAGTTTTTTTTATTTTATTTAGAATATTATAGTCAATATAGCTAATATTTTAAAAATAAATTCCGACCCTTCGTAGGCCCGCCATATTTAAAAAACCATAAAAAGATCAAGCAAAATTAAAAAAAGTCAGTAAACCTGAATATCTCTTCAACTAATATAGAGATAACCCACACTTGTAAGCGTATTTTTTGTAGACCTTCACAAAGACTATTTACATTTAAAATTTCAGCTCATTCGGATCATAAATAGATAATTGGCGATTTTTTTAAAAAAATTTGAGACCCGAGGTGACCAACTTCGGGGGGCTACGCACTGGCCCCCATTATCACTAGGAAGCTGAACAAACGTATATCAATTTGAAAACACCTCAGCTCAAACCATGTGAAATTTCGTAACAACATAACATATCCAATAATTCACAAGATACCGAATTATTTCCAAAGACTACCGAATTATTTCCACTGTGCACTAGTATAAAAAAAAATTATTTAATTTCAATATGTAATTTGTTTATATATTAGATCAGGATGAAAAATATTATCGTTAAAAAAAAACGTATAAAAAACCTACTTTTTAATTTTGTATTTAACAAAAGGTTCTTTTCCCGATATTAAAATGGTTTTATATCAAACATCCTTACCATTTAATGTGGGGATGTATCTATTGATAAGTAAGAAACTTGTTACCATTTCCAGGTTCATGCAGTTTTATAAGGGGGCGAAATAAATAAAAATCAATTTGTTCTGCGAATCCTCATATATTGTACCATTTATTGAAGGTTACTCATACCCTCATAATGTGTTGCATTTTTAACTATCACAATAGAACAAAAATCATTATCATTTAGCAATTTTCATTTATGTAGATTTGTATGGAAATTCTGCTTTATAAACCTCTTATAAAATTAAAAATTGATTATGAATAAGGGGGTAAATTCATAATCAATTTTTAATTTTATAAAAGGTTTATAAAGCAGAATTTCCATACAAAATTTGTTTTATAAACCTGTGATAAATTTAAAAATTGATTATGAATAAGGCGTATAATATTATAAAACTATACTTTCTGCTTATATAAAAAGTGGTGCATTTCTAAACCTTTGATAAAAATGAGGGTGAAATATGTAGCATATACTCAGGGTTTTTAGGCAACATTATTTAAAAAGAACACGTTATACGTTTACCAATCTACATTTTTGTCAGAAAAGAACACAAAGAAGGCCAAAAGGCAGAATAAAGTCATCATTTATGCCTTTAAGTTAGCCAAAAGAACTGTTTATCGGATAATCTGTTCCAAAGTGAAGGGGAGTATCCCGGACAGAGCATTCTGCGTCGATCGAAGCAACTAATATTCGGACGAGGCAACGTCTGGGCTATAAGACTGGTGATGGAGAACTTCCCAACCACTTCATTCCAAATACTTTTTAACAGGTATTGCAACATGAAGCCGATCGTTGTCATGACGGAATATTACGGTTTCATGTTTCACGGCATATTCTGGGAGTTTTTCGGAAAATGCTCGCTTCAAACGAATCAGATGCATTCGGTACATGTTTCCTATGATTGTCTGGTGAGATGTCAGCCGCTCATACCAAATACATAGCATTACCCTAGCGCTATGGATATTTGGCTTTGGTTTCGAATCGGCTGGTTGGCATACGTTCTCCGACAATTCAGGTTATTGTATTAGATCCATTTTCATTGTAAGTAATGAATCGATGCAAAAATAATTTTCTTTTATTGCGTTCAAGCATAATATCGGACATAGAAAATCGTCTTTCAAGGTATTTCGGCTTCAATTCGTATAGTAACCAATTTCCCTGCTTTTGGATGAATCCTGCTGCTCGCAAATATTATGAAATTAAAGCTTGAGTTGCTCCCAAGGATATTACAAGCTATTGTTGAGTTTGACAACAATCTTCATGAAGAAATTCCTCCAATCCTTTGTCTTTAAATTTTTTTTGCTGGCCTGGGCAATATTTGTCTTCCGTGTTAAAATTACCACTTCTCAACTTGAAACCAACAAAACACATTCATCAGAAACTTTGGTGAGCAATCGATATGCTTCAACTTTTTTAAATTAATTAAATTAATTTTAAATTTTTTAAATTCCGCACATAACGCTTTCTTGGTAGAAAATTCTACATTATCGAAGCAAAAAAAAAATGTTGTTGCTTAAACTATAATATTTAATAACTAAGTACGGAGTCACTATATAAATTTTGGGTGAAAAAAAATTTCGTAAAAAAATATTTTCGAAAATCTATAGTTTTTCTTAAAAAAAAAAGTTTTTGGTGAAAAAAATCAGGTTTATGAATATTTTACCCGATATTATCTGTCTGAATTTCTAAAACTCAAAAGTTTATATAACGATACTAAATGACTAATTTGAATTAAAAATCGAATATATTGTTGGTTAAGATATTTTCGTTATTAGACCTCTTATTGCAGAGGCAGTCGTGTGTTTTTGCTTATACCTCTGCACCTGCTATACCTCCAAATCTGCTATAACTTACATACTGATATGTCAATCGTGCACATAAGTTATTTGGGGGCTTCGGAAAGTTAATTTCAACAGAGAGACAAAACTACATGTCTACTCTTACCACCCATAGTTAAGTTTCTGATTCGCCTATTTTAAATCTTGTTGGTATCAAACTGTCAAAATCGAAATAAAATGCAAAATTTTAAAGGAAAAGTTTTGAGGTTATAAAATTGCATTTTCTTGAAATATTTTCAATCCCATTGAAAAAAAATCGTCCATTTCTAACTGGATAATTTCTAACTGGATAACTAACTGTGTAATTACACAACAAAATTAGAGTTTATGTTTTTAACGACCGACACCAAAGTCCCCTACATAATGTTCGTCATCTACTAACTTTTACTCCGTTGAAATTGTTTAAAAAATTTTGGGAACGTTTCAAAAATTTGTGATAAGTAAAGGTATACCTCGCCCTATGACAGCTTCTGTTATTAATAACCTCTCTATACTTTTCTCAGGCGCCAGTAAACTTTTGCTATTTATTTTATATGTCTACAGAATTTAAATCAAATATACATAAAAAATTACAACTTTATTGCCAGCTAAACTTATTTATTTGTTGGTCGATTGCTAAATTTATTACATTAAACAGAAAGAGAAAAAAAATTAAACAAAATAGTGAAAACTTATGATGCCGCATTACTACAGTGGTCGTAAAGTTGGGCCACAAAGAGTTTTATTTAGTTTTGTTATAAATTTATATGTCATTATAAGTTAAATAATCCCCTGATGATAATAGGAAATTTCTAAGTAAAATAAATAAATATTCTTTTTTGCTGCCACTGGAAATGTTTTATTCTTAGTTATTTGCTATTTTGACATTTTATGGCTGTTTTTCACATAGTTTTTGACGTAGTTATAAAATAGTTGTTTATTATAAAAGATTACATGTTTGAAGTAAAAGGGGGTTAATGTTTTTTTAGAGTGTATGATGAAGTGTTCTAACTGACATCTATAGTAAATTTGTATATGTTTGTATTTATATCATTCCATTTATATTGTTTTTCCCCCTATTTTTATTTACTTTTTAACCATTTTCATCTCATACATCACATCATATTTACTTTATCCATCTAAGCGTTGAAAAAATCATTCATTTATTTGATTTTTCTCCCCCTTTTGGTTTTTTTCGAGATTTTATTATAAATAAATGTTTTTATTTTTATCTTTTCTAAACCGAAAAGGACTTATTTGGCTTTATTTATTGTCAATGGCAATATTTTATTGCAATATTGTATTTATTTTCTGAACATTATTTGTTGAAAAGAATCTTGTTTAGTTTGCAGTAATTTTATTATATTTATCTATTAAGAAATAGAAAATTTTACAAGCAATTTGAAAAATGAAATTTATATACATAAAGAGGTATTCAATAATAAATACAAAATAGATGTCTTAATGGGATTAAGGGAAACAAATATGTTGCTGACATAACAAGCTTATGGTTAAGTTAACAAAGAAAAATAAACCGAAAATAACTTGGAGTTGTAAATAGCTACTAATATGGATATTTTAACCCACATCTCTAATGTGTGTGGAAAACCACACAAAATTAGTCTTTAAAAAAAATTGTTTATCGAAAGAAAAATATCCCAGAAATAAAATGGAGTTGTTTATAACTACTTATATGGATATTTTAACACTCATCTGTCCCTTGTGTGAAAAACCACACAAAATTAGTTTAAAAAAAATTGTTAATCGAAAGAAAAATAAAACAAAAAGAATATGGACTTGTTTATGTATATCTACTTATATAATTTTTTTAACTCTCATATCACCTTTGTGTGGAAAAATACACAAAATTAATCTTTAACAAAAATGGTTTATTGAAAGATCTTTTAACTTTCATATCTCCCTTGTATGGAAAACCATACAAAATATGTTTTTAAAATAATTTTTGCCGAAAGAAAAAGAACTTAAAATAATATAGATTTGTTTCTAACTAATTATATAAATTGTATAACCCCCATCTGCCTCTTGTGTGGAAAACCACACAAAATTATTTAAAAAAAAAAAGTTGTTTATCAAAAGAAAAATAAACCAACAAATTATATAGACTTGTTTCTAATCACTTATATACATTTTTTAACCCTAATCTCTCCCTTGTGTGGAAAACCACACAATATAAATCATTAAAAAAATTTGTTTTTCGAAAGACAAATAAACCAAAAATAATATGGAGTTGTTTATAACTACTTATATGGATATTTTAACCCTCATATCTCCCTTGTGTGGAAAACCACACAAAATTAGTCTTTAGAAAATTATTAATCCATGTTCATGAAATTTTCTGACTTTCCCAGCCGCATCAATTTACCACAGAAACCTCATTAATTCAAACATATTTTTTGATATCGAGATATTTAAAAGCTCTAATATATTAATTAAGTTGCCCCAAAATTTCACCACTTTTTATAATTTTCTTATATTGCAAATAGCAAGAGGTCACAATAATAAATGTTAACATTCTACAAAAATTTTATTGCTTCTCTGAACAAAAAAATAAAACAAAGATACTTTGCCAATCACAAATTGTTACACACAATTAAATATCTAGCAACATATTTTCCACGACAATAGCAAAACAATATCCCTCCACAAACAAACGGACAAAACTTTCAATTAAAAACAAAAACTTTTTTTTCTTCTCTTTATACACATTCTAACGATTTTACAAATTGTTTTTCTGTAACTTTAATGCCAAAACATGTAAACAATTAAAGAAAATTTAATTACCCGCATACCAATGATGCCAATTTTTATGTGAGCACCCAAACGTGGAAAAAAACTCAAATAAAAAGACATTTATTGCCATTAAATAGATCGAAAGAAAAGCAAATAAAGAAGGGGCAAAGAAAATAAATAAATTTCACATTAACAGAAAAGGAAACACATACACAAGTAAAGAAACTTTTAAATTTTTATTTGCTATAATCAACAATATTTTTTTCGTCCTTTTTTTCCTCATAACAAATAGATAAAAAAGGGTAAAAGGAATAAAATATATATTTTTTTTGGATACAAATTTGTAAGCAGTAATAGGAAATTCAATCAGTAGAAATGAGCTAAAAAAAATAAAAAAAAAAATTATTACGTAAAAACACGTTTGTAATGTTGAAGCAAAATATTTTCCTTCAATAAAAATTCAATTTCCGTCAAATAACAGATGTTGTCGTCTACAGTTTGTATGTGCTGGATCTTATGCAATACACTTATGCTTAAATATGTGTCTATACATATATGAAGCTACTTATATAGCTTGGAATCAAATTTAAATTTAGTTTGGTTTTAAAATTTATGCAGAAGTACAGGTTGCATAAGAATTTGCAAGTAATGTTTAAAAATAAATTTCTTTAAAATTGTAATTACATACCTTTTTTGTTAAAATATCAATTTTGGTAATTTTGTTTAAAATTAAAATTTTCTTTATATTTTATTTAAATTTAAACAATGTTTTAAAGCAGTATTTCCATACAAAATTCAATTTAAAAACTTGAAATTTGTTTATGAATACGGTATATAAAACGTTATATTATTTGAACTGCTTGCATACATATGATTAACATACATACACAATTTGTAGTTTTTCTCTCTTTACCGAGTCCATATTAATATAAAACTGACGAGTTTCTAAACAACTGAATGTGTTACAAATTTAATTTTATAAATCAGAAAAAATTTTTTATTTTCTAATATTGTGATTTTTATGTCAAAATTCGTTTGAAAATTATTTTAATAAAGTCGAAAACAATATTTCTTTTGTTATTGTGGCAATTGATTAAACTAAAAGTTTCGTATTAACATGGACTAAATCTACTTTTTAATACACCAATGTACCTCCCAAAAGTATGCAATGATTTTAACTTGTTTTAGTTTCTAGTATTATTTGCATGGCAGACACCGGGACGTATGTTTGATTTTTATTTACAGAGCAATAATCATACGCTAAGAAATAAAAACTTAAACAATTTTATTTGAACATTTTTTATCATTTTGATAACCCCATAAGTATGCAATAATTTAAGTTAGTTTTAGTTTCTCGTATTATTTACATGTCAGACACCAGGTCGAATGTTTAATTTTTAATTACAGAGAAATAATCATACGGTAAGAAATAAAAACTAAAAAATTTTAATTGAACATTTTTAAATTCAAATAAATAAAGTCGACTATAATTTTGAATTCCGTATGTTATATCAAATTACAATCAGAATTTAATAGTTTTATTATTTTAAAATCAATTGTTTGTCTTTTGACTTTAAAATTACTTAATATTTTAATTTATTTTAATTTTTTTGGACAACTTTTTCTATTTTAGAATTTAACTAAACGTATGTCGTTTTGATCCCTAGGTTGGATGAGCGGTGTGACATTAGGAGGCATGAATATATTTTACTAATTTTTTTCTGGAGGATGGCTTGATGCATTATCCACGATTAATAAAGCCTTCATTTTAAGGGATTTCGATGCTGAAAATGATTCAACCTGTAGAAAATTAAACTCAGGGACATTAAATAAACCGATTTTGAAGATTACAGATTCCACATAAAAAAAACTTAGTCACGATAAAATGTGATTTTGTTATTCCATATTTCATTTAATCATCTAAATTTATAGTTTTTCGTTCAATGAAATTCTTCTAAGGTTTCCCATATTTAATTCACGTGAATTAATTCACGTGTTTCACAATATCGAGTGAAAAATTTCGTATGCATCCTAAGCGGAAGAAATCTGATTTTGGATTCCCTAACTTCATGTTTATGTGAACGAATCAATTTTCTTTCGCTTAGAATGCGAACGAAATCTTTCATTCGATATTGTGAAAACAAGCAATTAAAACCACTATAGAAAAAATGAAAGCACCTATTATTAAAGAAAGTAACCATTGAAAACGGTACTGTAACGACTTATTTTCTTATTTTTACATTCTTCAACTTTTGTTTTTTATACTTTCTGTTCGTTATATTGAGCGTACAATTTTCGAAATGTTGGCTATATAAGGTTTTCAATGTTAAAAATTTGGTCGTTTGTTTGATTTTGTTTGTTTTTTCTCACCATTCGTTATATCGAGCATACAATTTTTGTTTATAAAAAAACAACTTTTAATAATCGGTTTTCCAGTTAACTGGATATTTGCCTTTTTGAGAAAATCGGTTTTTCGGTTAACAAATATCGAAAAAACGGTTTAAGCGGTTAATCGACTTTGAAAGGAATTATTTTAAAAGTTTTGACAATAAATTTGTATATGTAGAAAACTCAAAATATCCAATAGTAAAACAATTGAAAACCAAAAAGCAATTATTATATAATATCAATTTATTTATTCATTAAATTTAAACCAAAAAATATAAATCATATTTTTTTTAATTAAATATTTGATCACTTTCAAATTTATTATCAACTTAACTTTCTGATATGAAACAGAAAATGTTCCAAGTCCCAAGAAAAACTTAAAGATGCAAACACACTTTCTCTTAGGTTTCTAATCAGATCAAATGTTTGATATAATGTGTTTACAACGAATATAAAAATTCAACAAAATATGAGATTGATTATTGATTTTCGTTGCAAATTTTAAAAACCGGTTAACCGAGTGATTAAACCGTTTAATCGCTTAACGCAAAAAACTGAAAATTCGAAGAAAAATCTGCTTTTCGGTTAACCTATTTATAATCACTAACATACAATATGTATACTGTCAGCAATTCAAATATGTCGGTCAAAATGTTTGCGGTCATTAACAAACGCTAATTTATATATAACAATTAAAGCTTTATATAATGACATCAAAGTTCCAATTTTTTTTCAGAAAATTTAACATGAACAATAGTTTTGAAGTATTGTAACTTTTAAACCAATATCGAGTTTTTTAAGTTTTCTACAAAATATTGAAAATTACATCCAATATTACATGAAATATCTAAACATTATACATTTATTATTCTTAACGAATTCTTGGAAAAAATATAATAATTTTTTTTAGCGTATGTATTGTCAAAATTATTAAATATAAAATAAACATTTTAAATCATGCTGATATTCCCAGAAAGTTCTACGTACTGGTAACATTTAAATTTTAATTAAGTAGAAATGCATTTTTAAGAATTTGTTTAAATTTTCCAACTAAACCAACATAACTTTTGCGCGTAATCAGAAAAAGTTTATCAAGTTTAACATTCATCACTGGTGTGTTGTTATCCACACATACGATATGTCTGTGTATTTTACACTAGCAACAAAATCCTTTTTGTAATCGTATACAATTATTTTTTTTTGTCGCTTTCAAATTGTTCCAAATCATTTCTAAAAACATAAAAAATTTTTTGTTTTTTTTTAAGTTTTGTTTAAAACAATTAATTACATCTACTGTAACTCAATAATACTTTATTAAGGCCTTGAAATTGAGAAAAAATATTGCTCTTTATTAATAACAAATAATAATCTTTTACTTCAGTATGGTTCTGAAGGCGGAAACGGAAGTGGTATAAAGAATACAATTTGATATTACACACAGGCAGTCTTATAATTTTTACTATGATTATTTCTAAAGGAACAGAGAAAAGGACAAAACAGCAATAAAATATATAGAATAATTTGTATACCCTTCATCATGAGTTTCAAGGATATAGTATACAAGTTTGCAATTCCATATAAACATATATCCGCTAAAGGATACACAGTGTTTGACAAAACAATGGAAACATTTCCAAATATTCCATATGTAGCCCAAAATTTAAAATATATTTTTACAATAAAATTTTTTTTTTAATAATTTACTTGTATAGTTTTATTTACATAAATTAACTGAAAAACAAACAACATAATTAATTATATTCTGAAAAAAGGGAACAAAATGAAAAATATGCACTATTTTGCTACTGACAAAACAATGGAAACTTATATACTTTTTCAAGAAAGAAGTGTAAAACAAAAATAATATTTAAAATAACGATGTAAAAAGCATCCTGTTTACAGTTATTTTATTTTAAATCTCTTGTAGTTTTTCACAATTTCTTTTTCTAAGTTCTTCACATAATTGCTTTTTTTCAAAGTTAACGAAAATGGCTAAAGCTAAGATTTGTAAAGTCTTAAAAAATAAAATAATTTACGTTTTAAAGCTGGTTTAAAACAAAAAAGTATCTGTGACAAATATTCAATAAATAAATCAGCAGTTTCAAAAATTATAAAGAAATTTCGTGAGACCGGTTCTGTAAAAACTCAACATTTAGGTGGAATACCTCGCAAGACTACTCCTAGACAAGATAATTTAATAGCGAGAGAGTTCAAGAAATTCCAAAATTAACTCCTCGAGAGGTTTTTAATAGCCTAAAATTAGAAATCAGTACCCGAACAGTTAGTCGCAGGGCAAATGAGGCTGGTCTTGGTTGCTATCGTCCTGTGAAAAAACCACTCATTTCTCGTTTACAATTTGCCAGGGATCATTTAAACTGGTCGATACAGAAATGGAATACTGTCCTCATTTCCGACGAATCCATATACAATTTAAGAGGCAGTGATGGGGGAACATTTGTAAGATGACCAAAGGGAAAATGATTAGATCCAAAGTACACAAATAAGTTTGTCGGCGGCAATATTATGGTATGGGGATGTTTTTCAGGGCAAGTTATGGGCCCAATTCATATTATAAAAGATACCATGACAGGTATAGGATACAGAACCATATTAATCGATGTTATGCATCCATACGGTGAGGAAAATATGCCCCTAGTTTGGAGATTCCAACACGACAACGACACGAAACACACCTGTAGGGTTGTAAGCGAGTGCTTACAATCCAACGAGGTACGTGTTTTGAAGTGGCCTGCCCAATCCCCAGATCTCAATCCCATAGAAAATCTATGGGAAATTGTAAATCGAAAAAAAAGGTCCCAAAATTACACCAGGAAGGAAGATTTATTGGAGTCGGTTATAAGGAAATGGCAAAATATTTCAAAGAAGACCATTGACTCTTAAATTGGTTCAATGCATGTGTAGCAGTTATAAAAAATATCTAGACTTCTAAGTCATTAATATAGACAATAATTATCGATATTTTAAAATCCATTGCAACGATATATATAAGGTTATATATAGTATGTTGTACCTGCAATGGGTAAAAATATTTTTTAACACGAATTTTTTTTTCATCAACAAAATTTTTTGTTATAAATTTGTAGTCGGCAGAGCCGAATATAGCTCTCTTACTTGTTTCTTAAACAAATAAATGTAACAAGAAACAAGTAAGAAAGTTTTGTCGGTCAAGTCCGACCATATAATACCCTACACTAAGTAAATGAGCAAAAAACATTTTTCTTTTAAAAATTCAATAATTTATTTTTGTGAGTGATTTTCTGAAGAGTTTGTTATATGAGAGATAAGACCAAATATGTACCGCTCTTCATCTAATCAATCTAATCATGTTGGACATTGCAGCGGCAATACCAACTTTAGTTTTAGTTTGGATTAAGATTAATACTAATTGTAAATTATTCAAAAGAAAGATTCAATAAAGAAAAAGATAAAAAAAAATCTGACTACCGACATTGTTAAGAGTTCGACGTTAGACCAATTTTTGAGCATTAAAAATTTCAGCACAAACTCATAATATCCTCCACACTATGCTGGTGTAGGGTATAATTAGGATAATAAAAAATTTAAACATTTTTAAAGAATTGTTTTAAAACTATAGAAAATAACATTTAGTTGACAAAAAAACAAATTATTTATTAAATTTTTCTGCAAGTTATTGTTTAAATTTAATATCTACAAATTGACAATGAAACTTATTTTGAAAACAATATAATTAGAGGAAGTGATAATATAATTCATTGCAATTAAATTCACTTAAATTATATGTTCTCATAGCCACAATTCAATCCTTACACATTCGTGGTTAAATAAAAATTTCTTTAGGTTCTACAGAAGTAATTTATTTTACTTTATCGTTTTCTTGCCACTTTTATTCATCTTTTCGGAATATAAATTACTAAGAAATGAAAAAATCGAACAGAAGTACAAGGGAAGCAAAAGAAAAGAAACAAATTTTTAACATGAAAAGCCATGTCACCAACATTTTTATCGTTTTCAATTTCTTCGTTAACCACATCACGCCAACATCGTCATCATTAACAACAATCAACTTGCTAGACCAGCAACGAGCAATCCGCAAACCATAATAGTGGCAAGACAAACACCCAGCATTTAAATGTGTGTTGTGCAGTATGAAAAGGTGTATGTGTATGAGTGTTTTACAGCGTCATCTACAGAATTATTATTTTCAGCATCATTATAATTATTATCTTCATTATAGCTGTTGCTGCTGCCACTGCTGTTGTTGCTATTGTTTTTACAATGCGCTATAACGTGTTGTGAACATCTTTCAGTTTATACGCACATACATACATATTGTTACTACACTATTTCCGTTAGAAGGAAGCATATAGAAGCATAATCTCTTTCTCTTTCCAACATTGTCTTTTATTAAGACAATTTAGATTTAGCCTTAGTTGTATGTACTTCTGTATTCAGCACAACACACTGCAATAATAACATTTGCTGTGTAGTCCAGTACAGTTCAGTGCAGTGCTGTGCATGCAACATCCTTCAATGTCAGTATCCGTTTTCATTTATTTTCTAGAATACTGTTGTGTTGCCAACATGTAATAACAAGAATATTTTTGTAATTTTCTGTCGCTTCCATTGGGTATGTACTTGTATGGCCGGAAGCAACAGTGCAATTGATGGGTAGTTATATGGGTCATTCTGTAGTTAAACTAGTTAAGTGTATTGCATAACCAGCGTCTTATGGTTAATGAATGAAAATTAAAAAGCTAAAAACTGAAGATCATAATAAAGCTATTTAAAAGTTGTGCAATGTAAAGGTTCATAGTTTGTTATTAAATAATGTCTATCAAAATTTAGTTGCTTTATTTTAAATCATCATCATCTTAGTGAAAATATTGCATAATTGAGCTTTCTAAATTCCTTCAGAATAGTGGTATCGGAAAATAATTTGTAAAGGAACTGGGTTAAAGAGGGAATATGTTTAAACAATTTCTGCGGGTTTTTTGTTTGGTTAGATTATTTTAAAATAAGCGAAACATTTTGAAATGACAGCTGCAGTCAAATCGATCAGGACTATATTTATACCAGCATTAAAAAATGTGGAGAATATATCGATTTTCTAAAATATCGAAATATTGGCCGCAGAACTGAGTCGGCATAAGATTCTAAACATGTGTCCGCCTGTCCTTCGCCTGTCTGTTGAAACACGATAGGGCCAAAACAAAACGAGATAGTTGGCTCAAATTTTCCACAAATACTCTCTGTTAATAACATTTGTTTGGTATTTGGGCAAGATCGGTCCATGATTTCACCTAGCCCCAATACAAGTGTCCCCCGGAATACTATTTGATCAGTCATAAATATGTTTATTCTTGTTAAAATGTTGCACAAAAGAGTTATAACCACACTGTAATTATACTGTAAATTATAGCGAAGATCGGTCAACATTTGACCCTAGTCCCCATGCAAGGTCCCCCTCATAAAATGCTTTGAACGTTCGTAAATGTCCTATAATAATAAATATCGTAATGAAATTGGACATAAACAAGTTTTATATCAACCAGTTTTCTACATAAATACGTTCCTCAAGAAGAGCTAATCCATTTGCGATTGACCAGAGGATCGCCGTCCGGCTGTAGTATACTCTTCATGCCGATGTCATCAATATTAATTTCAAAGTCTATTGAATGTTTACCAACTCTACTCCTCACCTAAACTGCTTTCCTAGTTCATACATAATTGTTATGAAAAAGCATTACTCCCTCTCTATCCTTCCTCCAATATACAGTTTATTTGTTTGGTATTTAAAGTTTATTGCCGAAATATAACGACTCACAAATTACCAAGATATCCCTCATCGATGCAAGTAAGTCCTAAGTCGACATAAATCTTCATTTAGGAAGCTGGAACGCTAAAACCTTGCTATTAAAATCAAGAGTGATAATGGATCATACGTCGAGTTATAAATGGTACTCCACCAATTTACGATTTGAGTCAGAAATAGTAATCCTCAAGAATCATTGAGTTTTTATGGTCTCCAACAGGGTTCATCCAAACTAAAAGACATGTGAAGATACGAGAAGCAATTTTGTCGAAGGAAAAAAAAAGAAATCAAGCGATGGATCTCAAGAAATGATGACAATGAAGAGAGTTGTTAATTAACCCATATCCACTGTAACTGTTTTTTTAATTCCAAAAAAATGCACTGCTGCTGTAACTGTTAAAACTTAGAGCTAGTCCAATCAAACAAAATAATAAAAATTCCATTTTTCAAAATTTGCCATTGCAGGCAATTTGGTTTTAAAAATTTCCCCTCAATTTAAACGTTTTAAACTATCCGTTTGAAATATCCACAACTAGTGTCCTAAAGAACCAAAATTTTCTATTTAAAATAACCACCATTGCTGCTTAAATTATTCACCTTAGTGTTTTCAATATTTTTTATAAAAAATCCATGACCCCTGACTTTAATTTGCTTTGTAAAAGACCTGCGATTGATGTTTAAAAGAAACAATATTTCAAACTTAAATTTTCTGTTTAAAAAATTTTCTTTAAAAAAGAGTCAATATTACTATAGATCCTATCCACGATTATTGTCTTAAATTTTCATTGTGAAAGTACCAATATTGCTGTTGAACAAATAAAAATTTATTCCCAAATTTTCTTAATAAAATGGCTGCTGGTTAAAAGAACAACGATTTAGTCTTTGAAAAATATTAATATTTGTAGTTTTCCGACTTCCGAATTCCCTAAATAACATTGATTTTCTAACCGACCATCTACTTCAAACTTCCAAACCTATCTATTATATTAAAGATGACAGCAATATTTGCCATTCATATTCATTCAGTTATTGTCCGAGACTGTCGGTGATTAGGGCAATGAATGCCTCCCTAAATCGGGAACTCGTGACTATCTATAAATAGGGTCGTGTGAATAGGAACGCTTTCAACACTCACAAGACTCAGTGTTGGATGTTGACACAAAATGGAACACATCTGTATTTATGGTTGGTGTAAATGTTGTGGAATCAGACGCTCTTGTTGTTCTGGGCATGTGAATACAATGTGGTGTTTGCTGGTCGAAATACATTTTTCTAGTGTCGAAATAAGTAAGTGTCTCGGCTTTTCAATCCATCTAAACATTATTAACACCACCTATATACGACCGAAAATTCAATACAACTCCCTTGTATCAGCCGGTGCTTTAAAGTTTATTTGGAGCGTACTGGAATGGTAAAGATTATTATTGGTGACAGTAGGGTATCCAACTATATTGATTCGCTGGAGCACCGACGCAATGTAGTCTGCTTTTCATTGTTCTATCGATATTAAAATGGAATTTGTTTTGATGGAATTACGGAACTTTTTCCTGATACCCATCGATTTTTATATAGTACTCGTTTTACATCAAGAAATCCATTTTAGGTCGATCTACTAGTAGAACGCACAATACAATATAGGAAAAATTCGATCTGTGGCAGTAATGTCCCTATGTGGAACAAATTTCCCGCTGAAATCTTTAGTGTCATTTTCAATATAGGATAGTTCAAATCGAATGTCCACAAACACTACTTCCTCCCTTCCTCGTATAACCTATTTGCCTAGTACCAAAACAATGCTTTGCATGAGGGCGGTCAAGGGTCATGAGGGGGGGCAGGGGTCATCCCCTGAGTGTTGGCCCAAGAATAAACTAAATATGGTTGTAATACCTTTAAAGAACAGCAATTTGTGACTTAAATTTTCTTTGGAAAAGACACGCAGTTTAAGGGAAACACGATTTAAATGTTCTTAAAAAAAACATGAATTATCTGGATCGATATTAGTTTAGATACCTATATCAAGAGGACATTTACATGGAAGGTAAAATAATGGACCGATTTCAATAATTTTCAATAGGCTTCGTCCACATGTACCTTGAACCAAATGTATAAAATTTATAGCTGGACGGAAGGACGGATATTGTTAAATCGGTAAACTTTATGATGGGTGTTAGACTTATATTTTAGGGAGTTACTAACGCAATATACTCTTTCTACTATATGCAAAATAGCGGGAAAGTCAACAAAAAGATTTAGTTGTTTCATAAATTAAATTCTAGTGAAACTAGTAAAACTAACAGGAAACACTCTATTACATGTTTTTGTTTGCTCTTTAAACAATTTATATTTTTTTAGGGTTTTCAGCTTCAATAGTGAATTATTGGAAATAATTTCAAGCAGTTTATATACAATATAAACATTAAATACAATATCACACATAATTAAAACAAGCCGGATACATCTATATAAAACTTGTCACTGTTCCAATTTTTAATTTTCTATAACATTTCAGTTTTTTTCATATTTTTTTTATTTATTTTTCTTTGTTTTTCCGTTCTCATCAATTTGTTTTTCTACGTATTTGTTTTATTGTTCTGTTTAACCAAGTATAAAAAGAAGACAGACGGACAGACGGATGTGAAACTACGACCATGTTTACTGCAGCTGTTGTTCTGGTTATTTCTACATTAATATTTGTATAATAATGAATGATTTGATGAATGACTGAACAAATGAATGCATGAACATACTAAGTAAAGTTGGGTAGTTGTAATGGGAATTGATTGTTTGTCGTTAACTTTTGTTTCATCATTCAGTTCATGCTCTGGAAATGCTGTGAAACTAATGCTGAGCAAATGCACAGAATATAGATGAAGCCAGCGAACATTTATTAAATTGTAATTATTGACTTTAGTTTGTATTTATGTAAGACTTTTGTTCATTTGTTTTCTTTGTTTTTTTTAATAATAATGAGTTTGATTAATATGTGAGGATTTTATTAAATTTTTGTGTTTTATGAAATGAAAAAGTTGAAATAAAGTTGGTTTTTTTAAACTTACCAGATTTATTATTTGCTAGGTAATTTCTGAAATGAGAATAAAAATATTTTGATTAGTTAGAATCTCAGTCGTTTATAATATGTTTTCCTAGATTTTACTTAAAATTGAATTTAAAAGTGTCCATCATTTTATTAAAAGGCAAAAATTTATATTCAAGTATTTATGAATAATATAAAATATCGTGGCCTTAGCTTGGCTTTAAGAAGGCTTAGTTCAGTTTTAATTGGAGGTATTTAGAAGACTTAGTTTGGCACCAATCATAAGTCGTAATATGACTTCAATCATAGAAATTTAGGAAGTCATAGTTTGGGAGAAATGGTAGGTCTTTAAGTAGTCTTAGTTTAGGTTTAATCGCAAATCTTTAATAACCCATATTTTGAGTTCAGTCGTAGATTTTTAATTCGTCTTCAATCGTAGATCTTTAAGAGGTCTTACTTCCTCTTCAATTGTAGGCCTAGTCTAGCTTTAATCTTACATCTTTAAGAAGTCTTACTGCCTCTTCAATCGTAGTCTTAGTTTAGCTTCAATCGAAGATCTTTAAGAAGTCTTACTTCCTCTTTAATCATAGATATTCCAAAAGTCTTATTTCGTCTTCAATCATAGATCATTAAGAAGTTTTACTGCCTTAGTTTAATCGTTAATCTTTAAGAGGCATTGTTTCGTCTTTAGTAGTAGATCTTTAAAAAGTCTTACTTCCTCTTGAATCGTAGTCTTAGTTTAGCTTCAATCGTACATATTTAAGAAGACTTATTTCGTCGTCAATCGTAGTCTTAGATTAGCTTCAACCGCAGACTTAGTTCAGCTTCAATCGTAAGTATTTAAGAAGCCTTATTTCGTCTTCAAACGTAGTCTTCAGTTGATACTCTTGTTAGATATGCTCTTTGTAGATCTTGTTAGATATTGCTCTTCCGGAGTATGTAGCTCATTTCTATTGATAAGCGAAGAAAAAAGTCTGAAGTGTCCTTTACTCCCAACTCATTATTCTGAATAACTAACTTACCACATTAATCGTGTTACTCTCGGCTCGAAAAAATAGGTCCGGATTACAACTCCGAAGCAAATGGCATTCCTTGTAGTGACTTTAAGTCAGACGTCGCACAGTGGTATGGGTTCATAAATTTTTTTGCAAAAAGTAGAATGAGTGTTCCTATGATAATAAAATTTGGTAAACTTGGCTAGTTTCATATAGACAAGCTAAATATTAAAAATGGTTTATATCGGATAGTCCTAAGGGGTACCTCCGATACAAGGGTCCTTCCAAAATACCGTTGTATCAGTCATAAATTCTTAAATAATGCAGCGATCTTATTTAAATTTTGCATATGTTAGTTTCAAGTGCCCAGATATTATACTACAAAGTATGAAGAAAATCGGTCCATATTTGAACCTAGTCCACATATAGGTCCCTTTCTGAAAGTAGATTTATCGTTCAAAACTCACATAAAAATAATAGTATCGTGATGAAATTCGACATAAACAATATTTATATAAACCCAAATCTATATATTAAGTTTCATAAGGATAGGAGCATAATTGCTCCTATCCCCCATATAAAAAATAAAAGCCTAAAAGTATGCAAAAATTTTTATTGTAAATATGCATTGCAATTTATTGTAAATATTCATAAAAAATACGTGAGTTTTATCAAAATTTTTAAGTTTGTTCAGAATTTTCTTACATAAGATGAAAGAAAATATTCCAACCTTTCATTCAGTAGTAGTACTAACACGGAGGTAGACCGAGCTAACTTATTTTTTTTCTAATGAAAACTGCAAATGCTAAATTTTTTGGAGCCATTTTGATTTGCTCAGATCTCTTAAACTATATATGTAATTTAAATATTTTTTCTTTCCTATTAAATTTAAAATACTATATTTTAATAATAATGCTCTAAAACTATTGGCAGTTGAACCATATTTATTTGCCCAATTCACAATTGATGTCGTAGTGTTCTAGCATTGTATGTCATAAATATTTTTCATACTAATTTTTCGAAACAAAAACAAATCATTAATAAAAAATTTACGACATACAACGATACAATGCTACGACACCAATTGTGAATTGGGCAATTGTATAAACAACTGAAATGTAGTAAAATTTTCATCAGTTTTCATTGTATAATATTTAGATAATAATACCACTGTGCGTTGTCTCAAAGAGCACATCGAATAGAGATTATAAAAACATGTTTCTTTGTTGTAAACTTACCAGTTATAGATTGTGATTTTCATTTCTTCATTAATAATTTGTACGAACTTCATTAAAATTTATAGATAAATAAACGACCATGTTCGTAACCTTGCTACCGACCAGTGCTTTAATATAATGTAGTGGCTCTTCCTTAACGATACTCAACTCAAAATCGGTCACAGCATCGTTGGGATTCAGAAGAGCGGATATTCTATGTTCCCAGGTATCAGTTTAATTCTCAAATATCCAAACAAAGCTGAAAGTTAATGTCAATTACAAAAGCTATTCAATAAGTTTATGACTTTTTGAATGAAACATAGGTTATTGGATAAAAAACTATTTTATTTGTCAACATAGTCTCTATGCACTTTTTACAATGATTCTACAATTTTTTTATCCGTCCCAAAAAAGGTATTTTTTGAGATGACTTCATCTTTGTAGTCAAATCTCTTTCCTCCGAGACATTTTTGCCGGGTTGGAAACAAGAAATAGTTACTCGGGGATAAATCCAGAGAATAAGACGGAAAATTCAAATTCACCTCAACTTGGCAACCAGAACATTCGGCATCTTTCGACTTTGTCATTCCGTTTGCAATTTCTACATTTTTCATTTGCGACTCCACAAAGTATGGATCGTTATAGATAGCTGAGTCGATATAGCCATATCTATCTGTATGTTGAAATCAACTTTCGGTAGCCCCCAAATAACTAACATAAATAATTCATATATCAAAATATCGGGAATTCTTTCGGCTCGGTGGTATTTAAAATCGAGACAATCGGCCCACAAATGGCTGAGATATAAGGTAAAAATATAGATTTTTAACCTATTTTCGATCTATAACTGGATTATTAAGTCATATGGATATCCAGTAATAGAAAGACCATTGCAATGGCGTATATAAGGCCAATTTAAGTCGGACCTACAATCGGTCAAAATTGGGAAAAATATTTTTTGTTAAAATTTTTTGTTTGGAGATAATTAAATTTTTTTAAATTCTTTCGCTAATAAATTTAAAAAAAAAATAAAAATTTTTACAAAAAAAATTAAAAATTTTTCCAAAAAATTTTTAACATTTTTATTTAAAGTTCGTGAAGGGTATATAAGATTCGCCACAGCCGAATATAGCTCTCTTACATGTTACCATTAAAATTAAAAGTGCAGAGTTCCCATAGTATTTATAAAGCTTAGCCTTGTTTTGAGTTACGGTTTTTTCCGCAAAAAATAATGCTTAACGAGTAGACGAAATGCTGCTTTTTCCAATTGCTCCTTAATTCACGAGGTAGTCTGCTGTAAATGGCTGTCAAACACAAAGAATATGAAGTTGATACAAGAGTCAACTAACAGATGCCTGTTGAAAGGAGCAGTGCTGACCCTTCCTCGTACTTTTAACTTAGCTTTAATGACAATTGGGCTCACTTAACTCTAAGCAATATTTTTTTATATCTCAAAATTTCCGTTGAAAAATTTTGCGTTTTATATAGCGAGCATATTTCATTAGTTTTGAATGTTTTTCCAGGAACTCTTTAACATGAATTCTATTTATGGGTCATCCTACGCCATTTAAAATTCAACATTTTCACAATACTTCTGACTGGAAAAACAAACAAATGGAGAAAAATTGCTTTGCATTCGGATTCAAATATACAGAAATCTAATATCACCCGCACATGCAGAAAAACACACACATTTCAATAAATGTTGAAGAATAAAAATGCAATCGTTAAAATTGAAAAACAATTCAATACTACTTCTCTTATCCATATCTGGATAAGGATTTGTATACATGGATATGTAACTATGTAAATATGTATGAGTGTGTATCTGTTAAACTCAACAATTTCTATTCAATTGCTTTATTCGCGTTTATATGTTACGAGTACCTACTACGTATACTATATTACATCTTTTTTTTTTTGAAGAGATGAGCTCGTATAAAACGTATACATACAGATAAATATGAATGTTTGCATGTAAAAACAAAAAGTGGACAATGCTGCTGAGAATGATGGTGATGACAATGACGATAGTTGAATTGTTTTCAGAACAATTTACGCCCATATGTATTAAACGTTCAAAACTACTACTATATGAGAATTCACTGCAATAAAGAAAATGATTCTGTGTGAATGTTTGCTTTTGAACAATTGAAAAATTTCAATACAGAATGTTATGTGTTCAATAAAAAATATGCATGATTTTTATTTTTGTTCTCTATACTGGGTCATTCAAGGCTTAATATTTTTAGAGTTTGAATTTTAGTTATTTGTTATTGAATAGCAAGTTTGAAAATAGTTTGATAAATGATTTATTGAAGCTATTTATTAAACAATTTGTGGTTCTTTAAACCATTAAGAAATCTTTTGTTTAACTTTTCAATGTTTTTAGTTAGACACATTACACAAGGCAACAAAATTTAAAAAAAAATATAAAGGCTTTTTAAACAACTACACAATTTATATGTATTGTGGTTCCAGTAGTACAAATATGGTCCAAATTAAAATAAACACAGAAAAATTTAAATTTACATAACTTTTCTTTTATATTATATATTGCGTTTCAATCGTCTGAGTAGTTTCGGGGTTATAATAACAAATTGAAGCAAAAAGAAGTAAGAAATTATGGTTGGGCTTGACCGACCTGGAGCGGAATTTGTGGAGATACATACATAAATTAAACATTTATGACCGATAAAGTAAAATTTCGGAAGGAAATTTGTATGGGGACTAGGTGAAATAATGGACCGATTTCAGCCGGTTTTAACAGGCTTGGTCCTTATGCCGAAAAACTAATATGTACCAAATTTGATCGAAATATCTTCAAAATTGTACTCTCTACTCTGCGCACAAAGTTTACATGGACAGCAAGCCAGCCGACCCGTCCGTCTGGCTGGTCGGCTGGCTTGCTGTGACGGACATCGTTAAATCGACTGAGAAAGTGACTCTATGTCGATTGGTATACTTTGGGTGTTAGACTAATATTTTTGGGCTTTACAAACATCTGCACAAACGCATTGTACCCTCCCCACTATGATGGTGTTGGGTATAAAAATATTTTTTAAGTGAAAATAACTTATTTTTTTGTTTAAAAAAATCTTGAAAAATCGAAGGCGTCAAAAATTGTTCAGATTTATTGCTTTATAGTAAAGCTATATATAATAGGAACAAAAGGAAATATCGACTATAAATAGTGATTGATTCTTTTCGACTTTATTCACAATTAAGTGAATTAGCTCAATTTTACAAAAATTTAGTTTTTTGTTTGATATGCATAAAATTGAGTAAAAATGTTCTTCTTTCGATTGTTTGAACTATGAAAACATTTTCCCCATACTATGTACTAGTTTTCATATATAGATTGTGTTTCAATTGGCTTAGTAGTTTCGAAGTTATAATTAGAAATTTAAGCAAAAATTATATTTTTTACATGAAAATACCAAATTTTTTTGTTTTAAAAAAATCATGAAAAATCGAAAACGTCAAAAATTTTTCAGATTTATTACTTTATCCCAAAGCAACATGTACTGGCAATAAAATAAAATATCGATCCTAAATATCTATTATCTCTTTTCGAATTTATTCACAATTAAGTAAATTTGCTCATTTTCACAAAATTTCTGTTTTTTGTTTGATTTACATAAAATTGAGTAGTTAATGTTGTTCTTTTGAATGATTGAATTTTGAACACATTTTCCCCATGTTATGTACAAATACTCATATATATATTATGTTTCCATCGGCTCAGTAGTTTCGGAGTTATAATAACAAATTGAAGCAAAAGTTATTTGTTTCTATTAAAAAAATCATGAAAAATCGAAAGCGTTAAAAATTGTTCAGATTTATTACTTTGTGTCAAAGCTATATATAGTGGGAATAAAATGAAATATCGACCATAAATATTAATTGATTATTTTAGACTTTATTCACAATTAAGTGAATTCGCTCATTTTCACAAAATTTAAGTTTTTTCGTTTGATATACATCAAATTGAGTAGTTAGTGTTCTTCTTTCGATTGATTGAATTCCGAGAACATTTTCCCGAAGCTATGTTCAAATTTTCACTTATATATTGTGTTTCAGTCGGCTTTGAAGTTTCGGAGTTATAATAACAAATTGAAACAATAAATATATTTTTTACATGAAAATAGCTATTTTTTTTTTTTTAATCATGAAAAATCGAAAACGTTAAAAATTGTTCAGATTTATTGCTTTGTCGCAAAGCTACATATAGTAGGACCAAAATGAGATATGGGTCATAAAAATCTATGCATTACTTTCGAATTTATTCGCAATTAAGTGAATTCGCTTATTTCCACAATATTTTAGTTTTTTTATTTTGTTTTCTGTTGACCTGTGTTATCGAAAATCCTTGCCACTCATTGTGAAGTATATTAAAATATAGAATTTTATATATTTAGAGTATTAAGATACTCGAAATATAAAAAAGTGGTTGAGAAAACTGTAGAAGTTTTGAAGTTTTCATGCTTTTTACTATTTATATAGAGCACAGCTCCACTGTATATATGTACTATAAGTTGATACTCATATATTTAAAATATGATAACGTAAGGCTAAACATATGTTCTAGTCAGTTGCATACATTAAAGTTCCCAACTTTTTTAGTTTTATGAATTTAAACAATGGCCAGCTTAAAAACTTGACCCTACCCTGTGGGCAGTGTTTTCATTTGGAAGTTGCCAATTTAAATTTGGTTTTTATATTTTTTTAACAAATGAATCTACAATCATTTGGCTTGGTATATCACAAATTATACATGCATACATTTTCATTTGAAAAGTATCATTATACAAAATATTTGCTTTATTTTTAATTTTACATTTATTCATTAAAATAGTAACTAGTATTTGCATAATAATTGAAATGTAGATTTTCATGCATACATACATTTGTTAATATCTACACAAGTGTGCATATGTATTTGCAAAAACTACAGATATATAGTTTAATATAAATTTATATTTATCCAGCAGTTCTAGGAGATTGTCTCAAACTAGGGATTTTCCTTATAATTTAGGATGACAACTAGTTATATAACTATCTATGTTAACATGTGAATGTACTAAGCAGAAGGTCAATTCACTTTTTTGGATTACAATGAGACTGTTTCATAGTTGGTCTATACATTGGATTCACACACCGGTTACTTTACTTGCTACCTGAACTTTTAAAGTGACTACACTCTAGATTACCTAGCAACACTTATGTGACAATTGACTTCATGGTAGATTACCTGGGATGTATAAATTAACCAGTTGACTTCTCTTTGTTCTGAAATCAGCACATACATGTCAAATGACTCAAAATATATCAATTGCAGTTTGCCAAGTGATTGGACATTATTTACAGCTGCTCTCTTTAAAACATACATTTACTACTTGCTTAACTGCTGGGTATGTACTACATACATATTTATAAAAACTTATACTAGTAAATAAATCTATCTTTTTGTTATTTATGTTCATATGTATACACATATCTATGAAGTAACATTTTTATATTAGTTTCCATTTTCAATATCAATAAAATATTTTAAAAGTAGCAAGCAAATGTAAAAGCATCTCTTCAATTTTTATAATAAGTTCAAATATTCCTATATGTAATGTATTCATGTTAAAGGAAAATTATAAGAAAAAAATCTAATAAATTAGAAAAAAAATAATAGGAATTTTTATCAATTCTTAACATAGATTTTTAATTAAAAATATTGAAGTAGTATTTCTAAGATACTTCTACAAATTAAAACAGAAGTAAAGTGCAAACTACTTATATAGAAGAATGTTGAAAAAGTCAATGATAATACAGGGCAAGACACGATTACGATGGTGTCATTAGTTTCTTCTAGCAACTCTAGTTTCTTTGTACAGAAATTTTGTGCACAAATATCGTTGCTATTGAATAAAAAGATTAACTGATATTTTCATAAGAAATTTGGTTCAGTGTACACACATCGTAATACTACATTACGCAGCAAATGTATTGTTGTGTGAGTTTGGTTAACTCTGTTGTAAAGCATCAATAAACTTAGTAACATTTTTTTAACCAAGTCAAGCAGCTCTATACCAGACCTTGCAGTTCCGACCCACATGTGGGAATTATATTCCATTTTAGGACGAATGAAGCTAGTGTATATACGAAGTAGGTTCGAAGGGGAGAACTTGCCCTACAATGTTTCAAGAAACCCAAGCACCTAAAAGTTTATATCGAAACATCTGATATATGACGATTCCAAAACGAGTGTCACACTGCGCTCTTGTACCTAAAATCGAAAGGTTATCTAAAACTCCAAAAATTTCATTACCCATACAAAGTCATGATTGTGATAAAATCTCAAGTCGTTTGTGTGTCATAGGCTACACTGAGTTATAAGTGTCCGGAGTTATCTCGAGATTGTTGTAAAGTCACGCTTTATTGAGTCATTTATATTCATTGTTGGAAACTTAATCTCAGAAAGACTTGGTATATGATCAAATGAAAATGAGTGACAGATATTACTGTAATTCTTGAACGAATAAATTGGAATTGAAGCGAGGGAAGCAGAAATAATAGAGCCCTGGGGGACTCCAAAGTTTTATATGATGTTCTCGAAACAAAACCCATCCATTACTAAACGAAGGAAACTAGAAATTAAATGAGAACATTCTAAACCAACGCTGAACGAGATCAATTTCGTTCTCTGTCAAACGATTTTGAAATATCGAGTGCGACTACCTTACTCTTTCCCATGTGGTGTATTGACTGACGCCACTGTTCAGAAAGAAACGTCATTGAATTACTACTGCGAAAGTCATATTGTCAATATTTTTATACCCTTCGCCATGAGTGACAAGGTTACATATAAGTTTGTCATTCTGTTTGTAATTTCTACATTTTTCATTTGCGACCCCACAAAGTATATATATTCTGGATCGTTATAGATAGCGAAATCGATATAGCCATGTCCGTCTGTATGTTGAAATTAACTTTCGTAGTCCCAAAATAACTTACATACATGATTGAATATATCGGGAATTCTTCCGGCTCGGTTGCTATTTAAAATCGTCAAAATCTGCCCATATATGACTGAGATTTAAGGAAAAAACCGGGACAACCCCGATTTTTTCCCTATTTTTGATCTACATCTGGATTACTAAGTCATTAATATAAATAATATGGATATATAATGCTAGATATTTCAAAGTCCATTGCAACGATGTATATAAGGCTATAGTAAGTTGGACATACAATGGGTCAAAATATATTTTAACTCGAGT
This sequence comes from Calliphora vicina, assembly GCF_958450345.1. NCBI lineage: Eukaryota > Metazoa > Arthropoda > Insecta > Diptera > Calliphoridae > Calliphora > Calliphora vicina. The sequence goes on from NC_088781.1 coordinate 27,745,732, forward strand.
TTTTTTCATCAAAAAAATTTTTTTTTGTCTTAAATTCTTTTTACAAATATTATAATGAAACATATAAAACAAATATTAAACCTGATTTTACATTTACATGATTTTACATTTACATGTGTTAAAAATTATATTATTCGGTATAATATTACAAATGGAAACAAATATTTTTCATAATTAAGCCAAGGCTATTAGTATTTGACCTATTTATTCGCAACAATTTTTTTTAAAGTTTTTTCTTCATCGTAACGTCTTTTCCTTAAAACCAACATAGCCTAATTCCACATACATACATATATGATTCCATTTGTCTTTGCATACATTCCCAATATTTGCCTGAAAAGTAATGATACTCTATACATATGTATGTATATAAAACTACAAAATTTACATTGCTTAAGCCTCTTGTCTCTATACTACTGTTGCGATTAATTCCCCAGTTCAATTTTCCATTAGCATTTGAAATATCAACAGCTGAGACCAAAAGAAAAATAATATTTGCTGCCAAAATATTGTCGTATGTATGAGTGGGAATCTTTTTTGCCATTCTTTCCTTCATTTTATTTGCATATTCAAATACTGTTTGTTTTCATCCTTTTTTACCCTTGCAATACAATTCAATTCCTTATATTTTTTCAGCTGCACTGCAATCATTTACCTATAAAGTCTTATTTTTCTTTTTTTTTTCTTTCATTCCAAGTAAACTTTTTAAAATGAAAAAGTAGACAGTAGTGTAAGCAAAAAAAGTGAAAGAAAATATCTGTATGCATGGCTGAGAAAAAAACTATAAAACAGCATTGAAGTTTACTACAAGAAGATTAATGTTTTACTGCCAGCACACCTTTTTGACACTTTCTTATGATTTATAGGTATTTGGTTTGTTATAAAAAAACTTAAACATTTATTTTTCATTATAAATAACAAATACATAACTCTTGCATATTGTACATATTCTTAAGGAGTACAGTGGTTTTAAAAGGACATATTTTGGAAAATAAATGGTAATATCTTAATTTATTATATATTTTTGGTGAATTTGAGAGGAAGTGGGAAAATTTGTAACTGATGGGTTGATAAACAAAGCTCTCCAATTGTCAATTATAATTTTTCTATAAAAAAATTGTAGGAAGTAAGCAGATGGAACTCATGTTCCCTTTAAAATTGAGCATATAATAAAATATACATAGAAGCTTTACTAAGATATAAAAAACCTAAGTCTTGCAAAAACAAAATATATGTAAATCAATGTATTTTGATGTTGTTGCGCCTCTAGTTCTAAACTATGATTCCGGGCATAGAATAAATACAAAGAAGGAAAGAGAAATGACAATAAAAAATATTAAAAAACTTACTCCCGTTTTACACATATGGGTGATACAAAAACAAAATAGTTGCCACAACATTCTTATGGATTAGGTTTTTGATAATAGACTTGGGTTTTTGGCTCTCAGTTACCTATCTAGTTGTCATATATGGTTCAAGGCTTAGTTCTATGAAAATCATTTAAAATATTTGACTGAACCCAGCAGAGAATCCAAATTAACTAACTTAATTTTAAAGGTCTAATTTTAAAATGAATTATTTTTAAACCACTGTGCGGTGTCAAATACAAACTGTAGTAGTGAAGTGTCTGTTTAACAGCATAAAGAAGAAAAAACATCTGCAGTAGTTGAGCACAATATTTGAGTAACACTTTAATAATGAAGAGAGTAGTTTATAAAACGTTTAATATTTTGCCTGACATGTGTTGCATATTACTAGGCGCATATTAAAATTTTGTCATAAGCAGGGATGTAAAATTTGATATGACCGTACTCCCTCAAATCATTTGAAATTTTCAAGTTATTTTCAGTATTCGATATAAGCATTTCCGTTTATGTCGTATGAATTTAATTTTCTTAGTTTTTTTACAAGGGTATATACATATATAAGTTTGTCATTCCATTTGTAATTTCTACATTTTTTATTTGCGACCCCAAAAAGTATATATATTCTGGATCGTTATAGATAGCGATGTAGATATAGCCATATCCATCTGTCCATCTGTATGTTGAAATCAACTTTCTGTAGCCCACAAATAACTTACAAACATGATTCATATATCAATATATCGGGAATTCTTCCGGCTTGGTTTCTATTTAAAATCAATAAAATCGGCCCACAAATGGCTGAGACATAAGGAAAGAACCGGGACAACCTAGATTTTTGATCTATATCTGGATTACTAAAGATTTTGTAATTATTTGACGAAAAAAACGTATCCACTAAATAAAATATATTTGAATTATTTTATTTATTTGAAAAACTTATTTTAGGATGATTCAAAACAAACAATTTAGTTTTATTTGATGCTGTTTGATCTTACAAAACACTTGTAAGAGTAAAAACGTCAAACAAATTTGTGCTAAAAAAAGTGGTTACGCTTTTTTGAGCAAATATTTGTCATGTGTGACCCTAACTTAAGTCATTAATATAGACAATATGGATGACAGATATTTTAAAGTCCATTACAGCGATGTATATAAGGTTAGTTGGACCTTCAATGGGTCAAAATCGGAAAAAATATTTTTTAACCCGAATTTTTTTTTCTTCAAACAATTTTTTTTGTCATAAATTATTTTTCCAAAAAAAAGATTTAAAAAAAAAACTTTTTTAAAAAAATTTAAAAAAAAAGAAAATTTTAAATTAATTTTGTTTAAATAAATATATTTAAAAAAAAAATATTTTTAAGTCTAATTTGGTAAAGGGTATATAAGATTCGGTACGAACATAGCTCTCTTACATGTTTTTTTTTTTATTTTCGCCACTCATTGCAAAGAAGCAACACCCAAGAATAGAAGTTTGTAACAACTTTAATACCGTTTAATTGGAGATTTCAAAGTTGGAGTTTTTTCCATCGAAAATTTTGTGTACAACAGAATTTTCTATAGACAATTTTATGTATAAAAGAAGTTTCTATAGAAAAGTTTATGTACAACAGAATTTTCTAAAGAAAATTTTGTGTATAACAGAATTTTCTAAAGAAAATTTTGTGTATAACAGAATTTTCTAAAGAAAATTTTGTGTATAACAGAATTTTCTAAAGAAAATTTTGTGTATAACAGAATTTTCTAAAGAAAATTTTGTGTATAACAGAATTTTCTAAAGAAAATTTTGTGTATAACTGAATTTTCTAAAGAAAATTTTGTGTATAACTGAATTTTCTAAAGAAAATTTTGTGTATAACAGAATTTTCTAAAGAAAATTTTGTGTATAACAGAATTTTCTAAAGAAAATTTTGTGTATAACAGAATTTTCTATAGAAAATATTATGTATAACAGAATTTTCTAAAGAAAATTTTGTGTATAACAGAATTTTCTAAAGAAAATTTTGTGTATAACAGAATTTTCTAAAGAAAATTTTGTGTATAACAGAATTTTCTAAAGAAAATTTTGTGTATAACAGAATTTTCTAAAGAAAATTTTGTGTATAACAGAATTTTCTAAAGAAAATTTTGTGTATAACAGAATTTTCTAAAGAAAATTTTGTGTATAACAGAATTTTCTAAAGAAAATTTTGTGTATAACAGAAATTATAGAAAATATTGTGTATAACAGAACTTTTTATACAAAATTTTGTGTATAAAAGAATTTTCTATACAAAATTTTGTGTAAAATAGAATTTCCTGTAGATGATTTTGTGTATAACAGAATTTTCTAAAGATAATTTTGTGTAGAATAGAATTTTCTAAAGATAATTTTGTGTATAACAGTATTTGCTATAGACGATTTTGTGTAACAGTATATTCTATAGAAAATTTTGTGTATAATAGTCTTTTTCTATTGAAAAGTTCTATTGAAAAGTTTTATTTAATTTGCTTTCGATTCAGTTTGTTTTTTTTTTTCTATTTCAAACAATATTTTTCAACATATTATCTTTCTTTCATCAAATTGTTATTAATACCAGAAACTCAATACAAATAAAATCCTCAATTTAGATTTTTTTTGTTAAAAAAAAAAAACTAAAAAACATTTTATATAATTTTCTACCAAATAAATACCAGATGTAAACATTTATTTTTTTATCAACTTTAACTTTAGTTCTGCAAATAAATATCAAATAAATATTTATTGTACAAACTTACTAGTAGATTTCAAAATCTATTTGATTGCAGCACAACACAAAACATTCAACTTTAAGTAAAGCCATCATCCATACTGCATATAAATATTTGGTTTAAGTAAAATATTGAAAACTATATATTTGTAAATAAATATTTTCTTTTTCCTTTTGCTTCAAAAAATGTAACAATTTTTTATGTTCTTGTATTTATCTAACTGCAAATAAATTGATATAGAAAAATGTTGCAACTTATTTGAGCATATATTTTTTTTTTTAGTTTTTTTTTTTAAAAAAAATATGTTATGCTGCAAAAGCATACAGTATGGCAAGAGTAGACTTTTGCATGAGATCATGAACTTTAAACTAAATAACCTCAACGTACATTTAACTTGCTTCTAGTAAATGTAGAATGTATACGTAAGAATCTATGTATAGTTATGTAGTAGCATATATAATATTTATTTAGAAAAATAAAAATTAGGGAAAATAGTTTTATTTTTTTTGTGTAATAAATCCACTTGAAAATTGCTTACAACTACCATAATAGAGCAAACTGAATTGAGGAGTAGCGAAAAATGTAGAAAACCTTAAAATGCAGACTCATACATTAATCTAGAGTTGGCTTAACTGAACTGTATAAGTAAACTGAAAACATTTTAGTAAATTTGTGTTGTTACAGTTTGTACGAGTAGCTAAGTTTGGTAACATCTACTACTGTTCTATTCGAAAAAAAAACAAGTAAGAGCGCCATATTCGGCTGTGCCGAATCTTATACTTCAAAATAAAAATTTTAAATATTTATTTTTTTTCCAAAGTTGTTTTTTTAATTTTTTGTAAAAAAAAATTTTCGAGTTGTTTTTTTTAAATTTAAAATTTTTTTTTTCGTTTTTTCAATTTTTATACCCTACACCACCATAGTGGGGAGGGTACAATGCGTTTGTGCAGATGTTTGTAACACCCAAAAATATTGGTCTAACACTCACCGATCGACTTAGAATTACTTGCTGAGTTGATTAAAATATGTCTGTCCGTCCGTCTGGCTGGCTGTCCGTGTAAACCTTGTGCGCAAAGTACAGATCGCAATTTTGAAGATATTTCGATCAAATTTGCTACATATAATTCATTCGGCACAAGGACCAAGCTTACTAATCCTCCCGAAATTGGACTTTATCGGTCATAACTGTTTAATGTTTACATGTATCTCCACAAGTTTCGCTCCAAATAAGTTTTGTATACACGAAATTCATGTCCCCAAATTTTGTTACGATCGGTCCATAATTAGTCGTGGCTCCCATATAGACCCGCTTCCGAAAATCACTTTAACGAGCATAAATCTCTTAAAAATGTTGGTATACACACAAAATTCAGCATAAATAACTTTTATATAAACATAAATCATAAGACCTAATTTCATGGTGATAGGTCCATAATTAGTCATAGCTCCCATATAAGGCCCACTTCCGAAAATCACTCACGAATAAAATTATTGATATTTTAAGAGAAAAATGTGTTTGCTCATTTGCTTGGTGTAGGGCACTGACCGACCATACTTTTATATTTGTTTAATATTTAGCGAAAAAAAAAACTTTGGTGAAAAAAAATTCGGGTTAAAAAATATTTTTTTCCGATTTTGACTCATTGTATGTCCAACTTACTATGGTCTTATATACGTCGTTGCAAAGGTCTTTGAAATATCTGTCTTTACGTATCCGTATATCCGTATATTGTCTATGTTAATGACTTAGTAATCCAGATATAGGTACAAAATAGGTCAAAAATCGAGGTTGTCCTGGCTTTTTCCATATATCTCAGCCATTTGTGGACCGATTTTTTCGATTTTAAATTGTAACCGAGCCGGACGAATTCCGGAGATATTGATGTATAAATTGTGTATATAAGTTATTTGAGGGCTTCGGAAAGTTGATTTCAACATACAGACGGACATGGCTTAATCGACTCCGCTATCTATAAGAATCCAGAATATGTATACTTTATAGGATCGGAAAATGATATTGTGGAAATTACAAACGGAATGACAAACTTATTCTCACGAAGGGTATAAATAAGTTTGGGTATAATATAATAAAATTTCCTTACAGCCCATCATAAATAGACCTCCTCACAGCCATCTAGTATGCAAGGTCTTGGCTCGCAATGGCACTCCTAGTAAGATTGAAATGATTTTGCAATGCGGCTTCTGTGTCTGCAAAATGAGGCATTTAGGATGCATATTTTTCCTGGGTTATTATGTTCTTATTAAAAAACCTGTTATACTGAATTGGATCAAAATATGTTCATGTGATGCAAAAGTCACTAAAATCGAAATTTTATCCTAAATAACCAACTTTAACTTATGGGTCCAGAGTATTATTTATTTTTTAGTATAACTTTGGATTATAAACTATTTTAAAGTGCATATTTTTTACACTTTAAAGGCATATTTTTTATTGCCCAGTTATTTATTCTGTTATATATATTATAGATATGTAAATTTGGTTTAATTTTTTACTACTTATTTCATATATTTTGTTCTAAAATTCAATAAGTTACTACATATTTAGTTTCTTTAATTAGTCTTTTATTCTTTAAATATCAATATCTATTTAAGTAATTTTTCATTATTTGTATTACGTCATTCCGTTGTTCTTGGCAGAATATACTACATTCTTATTTTCTTTATTATTTTTATTTCAATATTTTTTTTTCTCAATTCTTGTTCACATTGATTGATTCACAAATTTCCGTTTCCCTTTTTTCGGTATTCCTTTTCAATATAAAATAATATTTTTATGTATTTCTACTAAACTCTAAAGAAGCCATCTCTGATTGCAAAATTGTTTGGTTCTTTGTTGTAATTTTGTGTATTTGTCTGGCAGGGGAATAAAATCTATAGAATTTTGTAACGGAAGTACGTTTATAAACATTTATTTATTTGTCTGCTGCAGAATTGCTATTACATATACATACATTCCTGACTACAGTATATGTTAAAGTTGAAGCTTTTCGATGGATGAACGTTTAAGAATTTTGTTTTTAATGTTAGAGACAGTGGTAGAAAAAAAATTAAATAAGTACAGGGACTCGGATGGTTGCTTTGCTACAAACAATCAATCGTAAGATATCATACAAAATTTGCTTGCACCCTCAGTACATTTTTACTGTAACCATTTCAATATTTTTACATGTTTTTTTACAATATTATAGTTACTGTAATTATTTATAAGATTGCGGTAAAAAAATGTTTTCCTGAAAATATCTTTAGGGTAAATCTATATGACAATTTCAAATATAAATTGTTTTTTTTTTTTTGATTTTTCTCAACTGTTAACCTATTTCTGTTTTTATGGATATGAAGTCATATTGACTCTGCTAGAAGCCAAATACTCATACAGCAACTGCTTCTATACCGCAAAATAGCTTTACCACTGTTAATTCGCAGTTTAGAAATCCTGATACTCCTGTTGATCAACTCTCTATATCGATGTATTTATTTTTTTATATTTTTTGCTATGTCTTTCTATTACAATACATATAGATGGCTTAACTTGCAAAGGCTCTAAGTCCATATTTAAAAATTTTACAGGAGAGAAAAAAAACTGTAAACGCAATTTCTTTTTCTTAGAACTTGTCTTTCATTTCTTATTTACTACTTTTTATACCCTTCATCATGATTGGCAAGGGAACATAGAGAAAACAGATTCGTAGTGGCAACCGATGACCTGCCTTGATGACCGAACTTTACAGTTCTGGATCCAAAATTTTAGAAGGGGTAACAAAATTTTGGTTGCTACAACCGAAATTCGTCCTTATTAACTGATTTTCTGTTGCTAGAACCGAAAAATTCTATATGTGCAACCGAATGATTCGATTGGCAACAAATTCGGTTGCCACTACGAATCTATTTTCTCTGTCATTCAGTTTGTAATTTCTACATTTTTCATTTGCGACCCCACAAAGTATATATATTCTGGATCCTTATAGATAGCGAAGTCGATATAGCCATGTCCGTATGTTCGTCTGTCAGTCTGTATGTTTAAATAAACTTTCCGTAGCCCCTAAATAACTTACATACATGATTCATACATCAATATATCGGGAATTCTTTCGGCTCAGTTACTGTTAAAAATTGACAACATCGCACCACAAATGGCTGAGATATAAGGAAAATACCAGGACAACCTAAATTTTTTACCTATTTTTGATCTATATCTGTATTACTAAGTCATTAATATAGACAATATGAGTATCTAATGATAGATATTTCAAAGTCCATTGCAAAGATGTATATAAGGCTATAGTAAGTTGGACCTACAATGGGTCAAAAACGGGAAAAATATATCTTTACCCGATTTTTTTTTTCATCAAACAATTGTTTTTTCCAATAAATTCTTTTTTGTATTTTTTTAAAAAAATTAAAAAAAAAATTGAAAAAAACTTTTTTAAAAAGCGTATATACGATTCGGAACAGCCAAATATAGCTCACCTACTTGTTCTTCACTAACAATTTCAAAAAACAAAAAAAAAAAAAAAATGTTGAAAAAAAAAAATAAAAAATTTTTAAAAATTTGTGTGTAGATGTTTGTAACGCCCAAAAATAAGAGTCTAACACCCACCTTAAATTATACCGATAGACTCAGAATCACTTTATGAGTCGATTAATTTTGAAGATATTTCGATAAAATATGGTACGTACACTTTTTTAGGCCCAAGGACGAAGCATATTGAAACTGGCTGCAATTGGTCCATTATTACCCCTAATTTCATGTCTATATCGGTCTATATTAGTCATAGCGCCCATATAAGGCCCGCTTCCAAAAATCTCTTAAAAATATAGGTATACACATAAAATCCAACGCAAATAACTTTCATGGCGATCGGCCCATAATTAGTCATAGCTCCTAAAAAAGACCTTCTTCCGAAAATAAATTATTGAAATTTTAAAAGAAAAATAATATTTCTCATTTACTTAGTGTAGGGTATTAAATGGTTGGGATTGACCGACCACTTTTTCTTACTTGTTTTAATATATGGCATTGAACTATTTGACAGAAATGGTTAAACTGTACTTTTTATAGGGACTTAGAGCCTTGTCTTGAAATAAATTGGACTAAGCGCTTTTGCTTATCACTACAAAACAACAACAAAAAGCGAGATAATTCCAATTTTTTTCTTTGTAATCAATGTATTTTTACTTATTGCACTTTACTGCATTAAAATCTCAATTTCTAAAAAAAATGGACTTAGAGCCTTTGCATGTTAAGCCAGCGATATATACATATGTAACTTTAACAAATATTCAATTGCCATTGCCAGTAACTGATGATGTTACTTTCACAATTGTGGAACTACACATTACGAGTATATTAGAATGGTACCGTTTCTATGAATGAGATAAAATAGATGTTTAGTTTGTTAGTATTTCTCAAAATTTTTGTACTGCCATCAGTATTTAGTGAGTTGGATAAACTTATTTGGGCTACCCTTATGTAAATAAATATAAATATGTATGTACTAGAGAATTGCACAACTTTCAGTTAGTAACTATTTATATAACATGCCAATTTCTAAGCGATACAGATACTCCAGAGTCAAACTATACAATTTAGAACATATTTCCACAGCAGATATAATATGTATGTTGTACACAAAAAAACAAGCATTTTTAAATTGCAAGTTTTCAAAACATTTTCTGTCAGTTTAAAAATGGTTATTATTATTTTATAAATACCAGAGAAGAGCCACTTGTGAATTGAAATGCATGAATAAGCTTAATTAGTTGGTAGCACACACAATTCAACACCTGCCAAAAGTATACTTTACCTGTGCACACAATACAAAATGTATTGTTATATTTATGTATTTACTAGGGTACATTTATCTGCTAACAAAATTTAGTAAGTTATTTTTGTGTGTGTATGTGCTCATTCGTAAATAATAATGTAATTGGCAGAATTGATGATCGAATTTGTTAACCTGCATCTATATAGCCATGCATCATCATATCTTGAGCACAACACCTACGTAGAAGCTGCACACTGAGATACATATATACTCGTATTTATTTCAACAAAAATTTAGCTGAAGTAATATATAGACATTATAAAGACCACATTAATGTTGTAGTAATACTACGAGTAAATAACAATAACTGGGCATTTGTTTGGGTTTTAATGAATGGCTTAATAATGTCCCAGTTAAATTTGCAGCACCGAAGTGTTAAAAATATAGCAAATATTAAAATTCAATCAATAATTTAAAGTGAGAGAATATCATGACAAACAATTTAAATCAGAAATACTTTCTAAGTAAACAGGCCTACAAAATTTTAATACATTCGAAATCCAGAGACTTGAGTATATTTTTTTTGATGGCTTGAGTTGCTATTCTTCATCAGATCAGGTTTACGAGATATCTTAACATAAATCCATTTGCATCATATTCGAGACTTTGCACCATATTTGAGACTTTATAACAGCGCGAATTAATTTTCAGTTGTTTGAAAATACTACATATTGGCTTCAAGATATAGTCTGTCATATCTTGTTCTTTCTTGAGATATCTTAACATAAAGCTTATAAAAACTAAGTTTTTCGCTATATTCATAATATTTAAGCTATAAATGCAAACATCTAAATTTTTTCGCTACATTTTGCCTTAATTTTACTGCGAATTTATAAGAACATTGTAGTCATACTTTTTCACTTAGATATATCGTCTCTGAGATGTTCACGACCTACACAGGATCCCAACAAATCAATTAATATAAAGATTGGGCCATTTAAAATTTTAAATTTGAATTACCGATTATTACTTTGAATTTTTTATACCATTTTCCAAATTTTTTTTTTTTTTAAATAAAAAAAAATTTTTAAAAAATTAAAAAATAAATTTGGAAAAAAAAGTTTAAAAACAATTAAAAAAAATATTAATTTTATTTAAATAAAAATATTAAAAAAAATTATATTTTTAAGTATAATATGGTGAAGGGTATATAAGATTCGGCACAGCCGAATATAGCTCTCTTACTTGTTTATTTTCAGGTTTATGTCCGACATTTGCGAAATGGGAAATAACTGACTTCCAAAGTAATGAGTCTTTGACCCAAACCGTAAGAAATTTATGTGGACAATTTTGAAGAAGAGATCGGCCTTCAATTTGTGAAGCGTGTTCATGAAAATGGATCGTTATTGGACAAACCAACTCATGTACTTTCTCGTCATCGTTCTCAGGAACTAAACATTTATCTTCGAAAATGAGCAAGAAACTGCTATTACCGTGCGATGCTCAACGAATTGTTTTTTCCAAAAATTCAAGAGAATGACATACAGCCAACGTAGCCATCGATATTTTATGCACTGTTTTTGAAAATCGAATAATCAGCCGGAATTCAATTGGCCACCTCTGAGCTGTGACTTGAACCCTTTGGATTATTTTCTGTGGGAAGTCATTAATAATTAATGTTACTCAAACCATCCAGATACAACTAAAGCGTTGAAACATGAAATCGAATTTGCCATTGAAAAGATTCGAACCGAAACAATCGAAAGTGTACTGAAAAATTGGGTTGATCGGATAAGGTACTGCCGAGCCAGTCATGGTATTCTGTGTTCCATTTTTAAATGACAAAGTTAAAACTTTCCAATAAAACCAGAAATTTGAAAAAAATAATCAATACTTTTTTTAATAGACGGTTCAAATTTAAAATTTTAAATGGCTACATGGTGGGCCATTGGTGCATGATTTAAAAATGTGGGATTTTTAAAATTTTAAGGTTTCATTTTGAAACATTTTTACAATATAAATTGTATTGCAATCCATATGTTTTTGGAAACATGTGGATTGCAATTCTTCTCACCTTTTGATTGCTAGAACGAATCAATCTAATATGAGAACTATTTTACAAATTGAAGCGTATCCCAGAAAGAGCGAAATAAATAGTAGTCGGACAGGGTACGGTCTGGACTATGCAACATGTGACCGAGCATTCCCATGATGAAAATTTACTGCTGGCCGCATATTCTGGGCATCTTCCGGCCAATGCTCGCTTCAAACGAATCAGTTGCGTTCGGTATAGGTTACCTGAGATGTTCTGTTCAGATTTCAGCAGCTCATAATAGATCGGGCCATTATTTGGCTTTGGTAGCTCTTTTGGTCCCAACAAATATATAGCATTATCTTAACTCCACGTATATTTGGCTTTGCTGTCGATTCGGTTAGTTGGCCGGTCTATTACGATCTATTACGCTTTGGATTATCGTAATGAATCCATTTGTCGTCGCAAGTAGTGAAAGCGTTCAAGCATCATTTCGGATATACAAAATAGTCTTTCAATTGAAGCCGACAATTCGTATGGTACCCAATTTCCCTGCATTTTGAAATTGCTGCTTGAGTAGCTCCCAGTAATTTTGTGATCTCATATTGAGTTTTACAAAAATCTTCATTATGAAATGCCTTCAATTCGTGGTCTTTAATTTTTTGGTCTGGCCTTGGTTGCACATTAAAACCGTTGAAATGCATTCACCATAAGCTTTGGTGAGAAATAAAGCATAACTTCCCCCATATGACGCTTTGTTGGTACAGAATTCCTAATTTTCGAAGCAAAAACAAACTCGATGTTTACACTGAACCGTCAATGTTGCATATTAGGGAACAACCTGGATCTAAACTATAAAACTATTTTGCATTCAGTGCGTTTCCATTAGGATTTTACAGAAAAATACAGATGGAACGAAAAGATTATGGCGGAGTATTGCTGGTGTTAAAAAAGAAAATATAAATCTAGGCATAAGCGTAAGTCTCACCAACGATTATTTGAAATGAAACACAACATTTTCATAAGAAAAGAAAATCTTCGATAAATTCGTGACTCTGGTACTAGGGGTATTGTGAAATCATTAAACACATTATATTTATAAATCACTAAATATAAGAGTTACGATGGCGATATCCGAAAAAAAATGTCCACCAAAATATTTTTTTTTTTTTTAAACTGATGTCACAATCGCCTTTAGTGTGCGAATTTCTTTAGAAATGAACTATTAGATACAAAAGAAAATACATAAAAATTGGATTAGAGCCTTAAAAATAAAATTGGCTTGGAGACAAAAACTCGTCTAAAAACCCAAAAAACTAAATTTTTTTTCCAAAAACTTATATAGACATCATTTTAAACGTACAAATTTACCTTGAGTAGGATAAATTTAAACAATTTTAAATTTTAAAAAAATCTTAAAAAGTAAAGCGTAAAAAAAAAACTCGTCCAAAACCTCAAGAAAAACCTTTTTTTTTGGAAAAAATGCTATTGCTATCGTTTTTAGCGCATAATTTCACTTTGGAAAGGTAATATTTAAAAAAATTAAAACATCTGATTTGGTTTATTATCTACTAAAAAAATCTTAAAATAGAAATTAAGAAAAAATCAAAGAATGGAAATTTGGGCGCTTTGAAATGTATTTTTTGATATGTCGTAGTAGAACTTTTTTCTTCATGCCAAAGCTACCGAAAAATCGATGATACAATAGCGAACATTTTTTGTTTTTACAAATTGGTACACCCTAATAGTTATGACATGAAGTTGTGACTTATAAGCTTGCCGTAGATTAAAGGCGAAATGTAGCAAAAAATCAATTTTTGGCACTCATAATGAAAATACCATGAATATAGCGAAGACCCGTGTATTATCAAACTTTAGTTAAAACAAGTAAGAAAGTATGGTCGGTCAAGCCCGACCATATAATACCCTACACTAAGTAAAAGAGCACAAACAAATTTTCTTTTAAAATTTCAATAATTTACATATATTTTTGAGTGATTTTCGGAAGTGAGCCTTATATGGGGGCTATGACCAATTATGGACCGATCACCATGAAATTAGGTAGAGTGATTTATGTCTATATTAAAGTTAATTATGTTGAATTTTGTGTGTTTACCAACATTTTTAAGCGATTTATGCACGTTAAAGTGATTTTCGTGATGGGAGCTATGACTAATTATGGACCGATCGTAACAAAATTTGGTGACATGAATTTTGTGTATACAAAAATTATTTCGAGCGGAATTTGTGGAGATACATTTATAAATTAAACATTTATGACCGATAAAGTCCATTTTCGGTAGGACATTTGTATGGGGGCTAGGTGAAATAATGGACCGATTTCAGCCAGTTTCAATAGGCATAGTCCTTGAGCCGAAAAAATAATATGTATCAAATTCCATCGAAATATCTTCAAAATTTCGACCTGTACTCTGCGTTTACATGGACAGCCAGCCAGCCGACCAGACGGACGGACGGACATCGCTTAATCGTCTCAGAAAGTGATTCTAAGTCGATCGGTATACTTTAAGGTGGGTGTTAGACTAATATTTTTGGGCGTTACAAACATCTGCACAAACGCATAATACCCTTCCCACTATAGTGGTGTTGGGTATAAATATAGTATCGGATTCAGCGTAGCTCGAACATTTTGAAAAGTACACTGTGGTCTCAGGGGTAAAAATTTGTTATTTACACAAACTTTGCTGGTTTATAAAATACATTTTACTAAATGTGTGCCATACTCATACCTACTGACATAAGAACATACATCTGTGTATAAAATTACAATCAAACACAATTGCAGCATCATCATCGTTCATTCCACAACTCTCTCACTCAATACTTTATAATAATCCACCAAAAGATTTATAGACTATATTGGTTTGCTAAAGATAACAAAATAATACCTCTACATAATACAACTGACCAGTTTATAATTGAATTTAGTCTAGGGTCTCTTTAATAGAATCTATACAAAAGCCTTAAGCCATAAATAAATACAAACACCCGTCACCCCACCCCACCCCACTCACAAAATGGTAAAGAAAGACCTTAATATAGTTTATTAGATGTATTGTATTTTATACTGGACATGTCGGTTAGCAGTCATTGCAGAAGATTGATATTCTTACACCTACACTTACTATACACACATACATATGTATGTATATATCCTTAGACTACTACACACACACACATCTTTTATTCCAGTCAGATAAATTTATTTACTGGTTCTCAGTTACTGATTAGTTTCATTATGTGTGATATTGATGTCAGTCTATATATTTTTTTTGTTCATAGTTACTATTAATGTTTGCCAGAGTGCGTGCTTTATGTTTGTGTATCTGTATCTAATAGTAAATATTTAGTTTGCTTCAACACTTTTCAAATATTGTTGACTTATAAATTTGACATTTGTTTTCTATATAATTGACGTTTGTATTGTATAAAGGTATCCATATGTTATACACTTACATACGCACGTACGTTTGTATGGTCAGAAGAGAAAATTTATATTATATTTTATTACATTAGGACAGCCCATAAAATCTATTCAGTGTTCCCAGTGAAAAATAAAACTATTTCCTAAAAATTTTGTTTAAAAATTACATATTGACATCATAATATTATTATTATTATTGTGTCACCCTTTACCATTTTGTTTATGCTGTTTTCAAAAATACATATAGAGGCACCCTAATCTAAATGTAATTATAACAGGCATGTGTAAACATTCAAGATATATTGACAGCTTTAAAATTAATGTTTTGTTAATTAGAGTTTTTAAGACACAATTTTAATTGTTTCATTTTATAATTTATGTATATTGTTCTTATATGGCTACATTTAATTGTTGATTTATTTTGTGAATACAGTTATTAATAGCATACTTGGGCCCAGGAAATAATAAGAGTGATGAATAAGAAAAACAGAGTTATATAAAGTAAAATCGAAAAATATGCTTTTAATATTTTTAAAAAAATAATTTAAACACACAAAAAATTACAGGACAGACAAAAAAATTTCTAAAATTCTTGTTTTGGGAAATAAGTCTTGTTATATCCTTCACCATGAATGGCAAGGGTATATATAAGTTTGTAATTTCTAAAGTTTTCATTTGCGACCCTACAAAGTATATATATTCTGGATCGTTATATGTATATCGCGGTGTAGATATAACCATGTCCGTCCGTATACACGATTCATACATCAATGTATCGGAAATTCTTCCGGATCGGTTGCTATATTAAATCGACCAAATCGGTACATAAATGGCTGATATATATAAAAAAAAACAGTACTACCTCGATTTTTGACCTATTTTTATACCCTACACCACCATAGTGGGGAGGGTATAATGCGTTTGTGCAGATGTTTGTAACGCCCAAAAATATTAGTCTAACACCCACCTTAAAGTATACTGATCGACTTAGAATCACTTTCTGATGTCCGTCCGTCTGGTCGGCTGGCTGGCTGTCCATGTAAACCTTGTGCGCAGAGTACAGGCCGCAATTTTAAAGATATTTCGATGTACATATTTTTTTGGTACATATTAGTTTTTCGGCTCAGGGACCAAGCCTATTGAAACTGGCTGAAATCGGTCCATTATTTCACCTAGCCCCCATACAAATGTCCTGCCGAAATTGTACTTTATCGGTCATAAATGTTTAATATATATATGTATCTCCACAATTTCCGCTCCAAATAAGTTTTATATACACTCCAAATAAGTTTTATATGTCACCAAATTTTGTTACGATCGGTCCATAATTAGTCATAGCTCCCATATAGACCCGCTTCCGAAAATCACTTTAACGTGCATAAATCGCTTAAAAATGATGGTATACACACAAAATTCAACACAGTTAACTTTAATATAGACATAAATCACACGACCTAATTTAAGGGTGATCGGTCCATAAATGGGTATAGCGTCCATATAAGGCCCACTTCCTAAAATCACTCAAAAATATAAATTATTGAAATTTTAAAAGAAAATTTTTTTTTTTACTTAGTGTAGGGTATTACATGGTCGGGCTTGACCGATCATACTTTCTTACTTGTTTTATATATATCTGGATTACTATCTCATTAATAAAGACAATATGGATATCCAATAATATATATTTCAAAGACCTTTGCAATGGCGTGTATAAGGCCAAAGTAAGTCGGACCTACAAAGGGTCAAAATCAGGAAAAATATTTTTTAACCCGAATTTTTTTTTTCAACTAAACATTTTTTTTGTTTTAAAATTTTTTTCACTAATAAATTTAAAATGAACATTTGGTGAAAAATAATGTTTAGTGAAAAGAACTTGTTCATCTGCAACATAAAATAGATAAATGTCCTTTTTGAAAAAAGTACATTTTTAGTACTTTTTTTTAAAAATTTTACAAAATTATGGACTTTTGAGCTAAATATATTTTAAACTAAATACTCGTTTTTTTAATAAAAGTAATAAAGCATATTCTTACTACTTTTTATACAATTTTTCAAAAATATAAAAAAGTACTTTTTACAAAAAATATTTTTTTTACTATTTTTTAGTAAAATTAAAACCAAAGTTGTTTCAAACAAATTACGTGTAAAATTTTAATAAAAAAAGCTTTTTTCTAAAAAATAAATTTTTTACATATGAAAAAGTCTAAAAAAAACTCATAAAATACTTTTTTATAGCATCTACCACAGAATTTATATAAAAATACATAAAAGTGCTTTTTTGCAAAAAGTACCTTTTTACTACTTTTTTAAAAAATTTACAAAATGGCGGAATAATATATTTTTAACTACATCCTTATATTTATAGTAAAAGTAATAAAGCATATTCTTACTACTTTTTATAAACTTTTTAAAAAAAAATAAAAAATTAGCAATGAAGTGCTTTTTTCTTAAAGTCAGTACCTTTTTACACTTTTTTAAATATGTTTGCTTTATGGTGGACTTTTCAGCTAAATATATTTTAAAATAAATCTTCGTCTTCATCTTTAATGCTATAAAAGAAAAACATTTTTGCACCCAATCATTACTTCAGATGAAAAATGGATTCATTTCGATGACCCAAAGCGTAAGAGATCATATGTGAAGCCCATCCAATCAGCCGAATTGACACCAAATCCAAATAACCATGGCGTTAAAGTAATACTCTGTATTTGGCTAAAAAGATTCTCGAATAATTTTATTTAGGGTAATTATGACCAATAATCTCAGAACAGCCATCAGAAACTAATTTGCAAATTAAGTTTAGGAACCAGGTGCAAAAAGGTGAAGAGTGCCTCAGGGCATTGTTGCCGGTTTAGGTGTAAAAAACAATAATTATTATACGATTTTATTGAAAAACTAATGAAAAATAACTAATAAAAAATATTTCGATCGGTCGACTAAAAGTTAGTAAAACTTTGACTAAAAAAAATGACACACAAAATTTCACGTGCTAAAATTATGACATCACTCACAAAACTGCTGACAGAACAAAAACTAAAAGTCAGAATGGATTTCGACCTTTGAGGGAAATGTTAACAAATCTGTAACTAAAGTCACAGTTAAATTTAAAAAAATATCTATAATTACTTTTTGAGATAATTGGTGTTTTGTAATGCATGTCTTGAGGCACTTTTGCGGGTTAGAGGGAAACGCTCAGAATATGAGGTCAGACATGAAACCGTAATACTCCATCATAACAACGCTCGGTCACATGTTGCAATAAATGTTAAAAAGTATTGAGAAGAATGTTTGGAATTGGAAGTTTTGCTTGACTCTCTTTAAAGTCCGAACTGTGCCCATCCAAGTACTACTTGTTTGGATCGATGCAGAATGATTTCTCTGGGATACGCTTGGCTTTGAAACAGCTTATCGGATATTGGCTTTATTCGTTCTTGGCCTCAAAAAAAGAACAGCTTTTATTGACTTGGAATCCATATGTTACCAGAAAGAAGGGAAAACTACATAGCTAAAAATGGCCAATACTTTGAATGAATTTATATTCACAAATGTTTCAAAATAATAGCTAAAAATTTGAAAAAAAATCGCGTTTTTTAACAAATGAATCACTCTAAAAATTTCTGTACAGTTCTAACCATAAATCTAAATCAAAACCCCAGAGAAGGCAAAAACTACATATTGATGGTGGGTATTCAAAATTCGATTCGAGATTTTTTTTATGTTCAGTGGACAAATTCTTGCACTCATAATCGAAATAAATTTCGAAAGCTTATTAGCGTTCGAGTAAAACCTAGTTTGTTATCGAGCACAATCATTACAATTTTCTATACATTTTATTCAATATCGAATAAGAGAATCCCACAGCGGTAATTAGCACCAAGATCTTAGGGCACTGCTACACGTTCAATGTATATTGACCGCGATCCAGTATCGCGATATTATATTGAACGTGTAGCATGCAGTATTGATGGATCGCGATCCAAATCGCAGAATAACCTAATTTTGCGTGATCCATTACAATGGATCGCGATCACAATATATATTGAACGTGTAGCAGTACCCTTAGGACGATATTGTACGAATAACGTATACATCAGATGTAGAGTGTTATTTAGTATCGTAAGCTATGTTAAGTAATAAAGATACATACCTCATAGTAAGATAATGTGTCGAGATCATGCTGGAATAGAAAAAAGAAATTTGTTACTATTTGAAATAAATTTAAATGCAAAGTAAAAAATTATATAAAATTTAAACTAAAATTGAAATGTCATCCTGATATCTTCAATTAAATGTCTAAATTTTTGACGCCTTTACACCTTTCATATTCATTAGCTATGCTTAGTGAATAATAACTAAGAAACCATTTTTTTCCATTCGAAAACATCAACAAAATCATTGAAGATGCAATTACAAAATTAAAATCTTAAAATGATGTTAACAAAAATTAAAAGGCTGCTCATTTATATACATATTTGTATATATTTAAATATCAAAACAAATCTCAAAGTAAATATTCACCAGCAAAAAAAAAAAGGCGAAAACATTTTGACGTCTTTATTATGTATAAAGAGTCTCTATACAATTTAATTTATATATGTAAGAAGAAATAAATACTCCAGGTAAATGCTAAGTAAGATGCTGAAGATGATGACGACTATATAAAAAATTGTTAAAGGATAAAAATAAGAAATATTATTTCTTATAACGTATTTATATAAAATAATAAGTATATATGTATGTAGGTACATATATAAAATGCTCTTAATAAAAAAGGAACTACTTTAACATACATACTACACTTAGACTTATGAAAACAAAATTTACATACGTAACTACATCCTAATATGCAGTTTAAGTTTTATATTTTATGTTTTATCTGAAAGAGAGATAGAGAGAGAAGAAAATTACATACGTAACTACATCCTAATATGCAGTTTAAGTTTTATATTTTATGTTTTATCTGAAAGAGAGATAGAGAGAGAAGAAAATGCTTTAAATTTAACTGACTGACAGTTGGATATGATAGATAGACTTATGCGGAGAAAATAAAAATTCATCTAAACTAAATCAACAAACAGGCAAACGTACAGACATCTAGTCAGTTTTAGCAGACAGTTGGGCAGACATAAAGACAGACAGACATGAACAAGTCTTATGAAAACAAAAAGAAAAGAAAACTATGCTAGTCAGTTCGTTATTTTCAATTCTCTACAATTTCTCTTGCTCTATAGTTGCAAATGTATGTATAACAAAAAGAAAATATTTTCTTTTCATAAACTGTAACTATTACACAGTATATTCATTCTCCTACTATAAGTATATGCACGCTAGGGTGCTACAAAATGTCTGTTTTGAGATTTTTTCAATAATTTTGACATAAAATAATTAAGTTTGCCATTTAATGTAAAATAATCAAATAATCGTTCTAAGGAGATAAAAAAGACACAAATTTATTAAAAAATTTCAAACCTATTAAATGCCATTTGAATGTGAAATATTGAAAAAAATTAACAAATTGTTACGAAATTGCATTAACTATTTGAATCCTACTGTCTGAAACGACAGCTGGCAAATTTCAACATGTTTATAAACATTTCCAATACACGAAACTTCGCCAATATTAAAACCGCAAGCATTAACATTGAAGCTGCTAAAAGCTCTATAAATAGAACATTCTAGTTTCGTCCGTTAAGATAATTCATGAAACTACTAAAAGATTAAGCCCTTTCTATCTTTGACTTTAAATAAAACAAATTGTGTGTGAGGTATCATCAATATTTTTTATTTAATTGAAAGGCCTATCGATGTCATTATGTGCAATTGTCTGTCTAATATTCCATGACTACGTCTCATAAGTCAGATTGAATTTGACCGATGTCATGTGCAGTGTTAACTTGGAGGCCCGTTGTGGTCAAATCGCACGACTACGTTGCACAGAGGGATTTTGGTATCAAAAAGTCAATTTTTCAAACACTCAATTTCAAAAATCAAATGATGCACTTTTGTAGAGAAATGTTTAAGGATGAAATGTACACTTATAGTTTTAAGAAAAATTTTATTTTATTAAAAACAAATTATGGGGATACCATAAACAGTTAAGAAGATAAGCCCAAATCTATAAGTCTCTAAAAACTATTTTATTTTTGATTTTCCATGGAGAAAAAACAATGTAGCCCCACTTTCCCCCACGACGTTTTTTATAATAAAATGAAAGGTGGGAGTGTATTGTTTCAACTAAAAAAATTGATTTCTGAAGTTTTCGGAACATGATTAAAACTTAACATTTTTTGTATCGAAGTATCAAAAAATTCTTATCTATGTATGGGTTTCGTGGGCAGTGGACGTGGCCGATTTTATTGAAACTCGGCATGCGTTCCTTTTTTTAAATTTCTAGACTTTTGCTTGGATATAAAAAATTTTATGGTCGATTTTGATAAAATTTTATTTTTTTTTAGTTTGGTTCGTATAATTCTCGGTGGCAAATTTCAGCGCTCTACGACCGCTCCTTAAAATTTTTGCCAAAAAATTTTGGTCTGTTCACATCATCTGCACTTGAGATGACCATGCCTCAAATCGCTCGTGCACAATGTACAATGTAGCAACATCCAATTCACACTAAAATAATTTAGTAATAATTGAAATATAGCTCTTGGATCTCTTGTGTTTTGGTATCGTTCCAAATTCGGCAATATTTTTGGTGCATCCAGAAATTGATGAAAATAAGTGTAATTTCAACTGCTTAGGGTACTTTCAGCCGAAATACGACGCTGTCTACTGGAATTAAGGAATACTAGGAGCCTATGTCGAAAAGCCAGGCTGCTCTTAGAATCTTCTCATCATATGAAGAGAGGTCTGGTGTTGTCATGGACTTCTTTACATCTTTGAATGAACTCGGTACGCACACTGAACTCACCTTGTGCTGTGTACCTGGTCATGAAGGCCATGCTGGTAATGAAAGAGCTGATTTTCTGGGGTTCCCGAATAGGAGTTCCCGACGCTCACTCAAAGGTCCTGAACCTTTCTATGGAATTCCTCTTGGATACACTATGTATTGAATTAATTTTTGTTTTCAATTGGAATTTAAACGATTTTGGGATAGTTTACCAGTATTGAGACAGTCTAAACGGTTCATTACTCTGTCCAAATGGAGATCCCAATTGTTGATATCGCTCAGAAAGGATGACCGGGCATTATGGTTTTAGGTATAACAAATTTACTTTACGTAATATTGAGAATGAACATGAATATTTTGTGAACTTCATGCTGAAACCTCTGAACATGTTTTATGCGACTGCCCAATATTGGCAGTGTGCAAAACCAAATGGCTCGAAAGGGCCTATATTGCCCACGGGGGTTTAACTGATCTCTCATCAAACTAAACTTAAACTCTTAGGCAGCACAAAACATCTTATGGGTCGTAGTGCGTGAAGCCACGCTAATCCCAGTAGTTTGAAAAGTGCCAATTGGAAACTATACACTAGCTATATTACTAAATAAAATCCACTAAAATATACTACATTGATGACCACACGTAATGCTGAATGTGGCCGTTCTTATTTTCGTTCTCACTGATGATGCAGAAAATTAAAAAAATTGAGACTAAAATAATATAACAAATAAGAACCCAGTGACTAAGTCGTTAGAGCATTTGACTAGAAAACGAGAGTTTATGAGTTCAAGCCCGCTATCTGATAAATTTATTTATTTTTTTCGGCAAGTTTGGTTTGAGAAAGTCTGAGTTCTTTTGAGCGACGCGAAATCGACTGCCTAGGAATCTCCTGCACACTCCTCTCATGTACAGAGGCGATGTTTTCGGCAACAATTGTATTCCATCATCGTACAAGTGTTAGTTAACTGTTTACTGAACCATTGGCCTCAAATTTATCCACCACATTTCGAGTAGTACTCTCGGTAGAACAACTATGGATCGCGGAACTTTGTTCAAACACAACCTCCAATTTGGTGAAACAGTTTTATCATTTGAAAGTATTGTTGCACGTTATAGCCAACCATGGTGATTTGGCAAAGCCATGATGGCTAGACAATCCATAGAACAAATCGAGAGGGGGGCCTATCTGTAACTTAACATTTGTTTTCGGCCATACAATCTTGGAGTACTCTAATGTATGTATACAATATAATAAAGTAAAAAAAATTGCAAAATTGAAAGAGTTGTTCAAAAACTGTGTAAAACTGTTGACTAAAAAAAAATAACATTATAAAAGGAGAAAAAAAAATATGTTTATGAAATTTAACAAGCCTGGCTGGCAGGAGTGTGCAGCCTTTCAATCAAACTGTCAGTGTATTTGTTTGGCTGCCTGCGGTTGCTTGAGTGTAGTGGTTGTTTTGTATATTTTTGCATTTGCGTGTGTTATAAGAGACAGTTGACTACAATTTTTAACTTGTTCAATTGCAGAAAAACGTTTTATATTATCGATAATTTAATTTTCATAATTTTCAATGCAAACATCATTTTAACCAGCAAATCAGGGATATTTTGTGGGGTAGGAATTTCATTTTAATAACACTTGACCTTTAGGATTTTGTTTGTAATTAAATAATTGGAAAAATTGATAATTATTAGGATAGTAGTGTATTTTAAAGGACTTTAGGACTAAACTATGGATATTAATATATGTACATTTGCATCATGAATGATTATACGATTTAAAGAAGTCATAGCTGTCTTTTAAATGCATTTTAAATCAATAAAATCCGACATCAGCTTCATAAGATACGAATATTTAAGAATCTACAATACCATTTTTTTAAATTTTTTATAAAAAAATTTAAATCGCGAATAAAATCGAGAGTTTTTCGAAATTTAAAGAAATATGTTCTCCAAATAGTAGATTTCACTAAGTATAACCAAAATCGTAACATCCAAGTTCAATTTGTTTGTGAAGTCTTATGGAATTCATGATATATGACTATGAAATATATAAATAATTGATGTTAAAATATTGACAGTTTATGAGGTTGTGTAATACCCCTTAAATAAAAAAAGACTCATATATTTCAATGTGAAGTACTTTCATTTATAATAATACAACCCAAATATTAAAAACTATATAAATGCATTTCTTTGCTGTCTTTTACCCAGCTTTTTCTCAGACTCTGTTAAACACAAAGGGAAAATTTTGCAAATTATTTTTTGCATTTATTCTCTGTATATTTACTTGTCTTTCCATAAGTCGTAATGTCTGTTTTGTAGTGATGCATATTAAAAATGTAAAGAAAATCTTATGCCAAAAGGAAGCCAACAGCAGAAAAGGTACAAATTATATTAATTTTGCAGAAAATTTTAATTATCATAATTGCATTTATTGATTCACATTTGTTCTTTCCGTATTTCGTATACATATAAATTCCTTTTTAATAAAATAAATGAGTACGTACATATATGATTTAAGTGCATATTATTAAAAGTGCAATTAAGTTTTGATGAAAACTTAAAAGTTTACGAATTCTGGCAATTCTCACATTACGTATGAGTAATATTTAATTAAAATAAATAAATACTAAGTATACCTTATATTAAAAGAAATGTTTAAATTGTTTTAACTAAAAGAAAATACAGAATTTTATTATAATTAAATTATTTTTCCCTTTCTTTTTGCAGCAGGGGCTGCTGTACTTAGTGGAGAGTGGTTTGCTATTATCATGTATAATTATTTATGTTTTTTCTGTTGTTTAAACTAATAAATTATTTAAAGTTGTCACAAAGGTAAATATTAAATAATATATGAATTTAATAAAGCTTCTTATATTTTTTTTTATGTCAATTAATTTTAATAATATAATTAGAAATTATCAAAAAAAAATATATTTATTTTGTTGATAATTTATTAAATGGCTATTTATTAAAATCATATAATTGTGGTAATTTAAATTTAATATTAAATTTATAATTGCCTTATAATAAATTATTTAAATATTGTCATGAAAAAGTATATTTTTTTTTTGGATTACAAAAAAGGAAAATCTGATTAATATTGTGAGCAATGATAAAAAATTATAAAGAAATTTAATAATTTTAATTTACTAAATTAAAAATTTATTTAAAAAAGTTAATAAAGTAAATAAAAATATATGTATATGGCCCTATATTTTATCAGAATTTTGTGGCCTTAATGAAACTAAACTCAAGCTAGAAAGCCCATCGTACCATAAATCCAAGGATTGCTATTGGTCCTTGTTACAACAAAACTGAATTGAAACGGGAAACTGTGTTTAACCCATAAAATATGTAAGGTAAAATATTTTGAAAGTGATAGCGTAATGTCGTAAACGACATTTTCAATTTTTTTTATTGCAGAAATTAAAATTTTATGTTTTAGTGTTCTCAGAATACCAAAATTGTTAGTAAATATAGGGGGTAAGATTTCATTGTAAGTCAATGTTTTATCGTAAGCGACTCACAGTGGTATGTAATGAAAGTATGGTCGGTCAAGCCCGACCATATAATATCCTACACTAAGTAAAAGAGCAAAAACATTTTTCTTTTAAAATTTCAATAATTTACATTTTTGAGTGATTTTCGGAAGTGGGCCTTATATGGGGGCTATGACCAATTATGGTTCGATCACCATGAAATTCGGTCGCGTGAGTTATGTCTATATGAAAGTTTACTATGTTGAATTTTGTGTGTATACCAACATTTTTAAGCGATTTATGAACGTTAAAGTAATTTTCGGAAGCGGGTCTATATGGGAGCTATGACTAATTATGGAGCGATCGTAACAAAATTTGGTGACATGAATTTTGTGTATATAAAACTTATTTGAAGCAAAATTTGTGTAGATACCTATATAAATTAATCATTTATGACCGATAAAGTCCAATTTCGGGAGGACATTTGTATGGAGGCTAGGTGAAATAACGGACCGATTTCAGCCAGTTTCAATGGGCTTAGTCCTTGAGCCGAAAAAATAATATATACCAAATTTCATTGAAATATCTTCTAAATTGCGCACAAGGTTTACATGGACAGCCAGCCAGCCAGCCGACCAGACGGACGGACGGACATCGTTTAATCGTGATTCTATGTCGATCGGTATACTTTAAGGTGGCTGTTAGACTAATATTTTTGGGCGTTACAAACATCTGCACAAACGCATTATACCCTCCCCACTATGGTGGTGTAGGGTTTAAAAGGAGGGAAATAGATCTGTAAATTCTAAATGGTTACCAAATTTCATTGAAATATCTTCTAAATTGCGCACAAGGTTTACATGGACAGCCAGCCAGCCAGCCGACCAGACGGACGGACGGACATCGTTTAATCGTGATTCTATGTCGATCGGTATACTTTAAGGTGGCTGTTAGACTAATATTTTTGGGCGTTACAAACATCTGCACAAACGCATTATACCCTCCCCACTATGGTGGTGTAGGGTTTAAAAGGAGGGAAATAGATCTGTAAATTCTAAATGGTTACATTGGTTTGAATGAAATTTCATATGCGCAAAGATGAATTGCTGTCGAGTATAAGTTTTGAATATGGACCACATGAGCCCACCAGGGGAGTGGACAGGGGTCCCCAAATTAGCACACTTCAGGTACATATGTCAAATTTTTAAAACGATTCTTCGATTGTGTTCCGATTTTATAAAATTACATATCTCCGCATCGAGCACTACAAAAAAACGTAACTATCAATTATCTTTTATAGCTTAGGAGATATTCGCATTTGAATATTATTTTCTTATAATTTTTACCTACTTTACTCCAGTTTTTTGATAACAGCGGGTCCAAATATTTCAGGTCCATCCAAAAAATTATTTATTTATTAATTTATGTAAAATTAAAATTTAGGGAAAAAATTCTGAAATCGCATAGTCGATATCCAAATACAGTAACCCATTCTAGATTGCCAAACATGTTCTTATTTATCTTGTAAAGTTCTCCGATAACTCCGACACTGGTATGGGTATTATAGACAAAAAACTAAAAAAATCAAATTTTTGGGATTTTTCGAAACTTATTTTAAGAACAGCGGGATTCACGATAACAAATTTTAAAATTGGTTTTTATTTTTCCATTTTCAAAAGAAAAGTCTATATAACTGTAAAATTCTAATAAAAAATATTTATAAATAAAAATTTAATATCAATTTTTAAATTTTTTATCTTTGCAAAACCTCAATAAAAAAATTTTTGTCATATTTTTCAATAAAGTATTCCATGAAATTTAATTGTGAAAAGTTATAAATATTTTTCAAAAGTAGACAAGTAGCTTGAACGAAATTATATTATATCGCATCATAACATTTTTAATTCTTTGTATAAATTTCAAAATATTAAAAAAAAACATTCTCCTGTAAAATTTGTTTACTATATTCCCGATATAGTATTTAAATATTTATTTCAAAATAACTCTTAACTCACAATTAGAACAATTAAGAAAGTATGGTCGGTCAAGCCCATACTGAGTAAATGAGCAAAAACATTTTTTATTTAAAATTTCAATAATTTAATTCAATTTATTATAATATGTTTAATTTATGATTCACTTGATTGTATCAACCATATATATGGTTACAGTAAACAAATATATGTTTGTGGCAACCATATTTATGACGAATAATTTTATCATAATATGTTGTTCTCAGATTATGATAAGCCTTAAGCCGAGACCAACATAATATGATAAGTCCTTCATCATATGAATGGTTGTCACAACTTGGTTTTAACTCGTATTGTACCCAATTTCCCTGTTTTGGGATTAATCCTCCTGCTCGCAAATGTTTTGAAATTGCTGCTTGAGTAGCTCCCAATGATTTTGCACGCTCTTGTTGAGTTTTACATCAATCTTCATGGATTCAACCAATTCTTGGTTTTTAAACATTTTTGGCCGGCCTGTGAGATAATTGTCTACCGTGTCAAAATCGCCACTTTTGAACCGAACAAACCATCTTTTGTAAATTGGAACCGATGGAACACATCCACCTTAAGGTTTGGTGAGCAATCAAATTAAATAATACAGGTCCGACGATGTATGAATCATGTATGTAAGTTATTTGGGAGCCACGGAAAGTTAATTTTAATATACAGACGGACAGACGGACATGGCTATATCGACTGCGCTATCTATAACGATCCAGAATATATATACTTTATTAGGTCGCAAATGAGAAAAGTATAAATTACAAACGGAATGACCCTTGCCACTCATAGTGAAGAGTATAAAATCAGAAGCTACACCATCTATTGTAAATACCACATTTTTAAGTCGCCCAATATAAAACCTATTTGGAGCGAAATTTTTGAAGATAGTTATACAAATTAAACATTTATGACCGATAAGGTCCTATCTCGGGAGGATATTTGTTTAGGAGCTAGGTGAAATAAAGGACCAATTTCATCAAGTTTCAACACGCTTCATCTTTAATGCGCTTCAAATCTGATCGAAATATCTTTAAAACTGGGAACTGTATTTTGCGTACAAAGTTTACATAGGCAGCCAGCAAGCTAACCAGAAGGACGTTTGGACGGACATTGTTTGTTCAACTGAGAAAATGATTCTGAATCGATTAGAAAAATGTTACACAAATATTTTTTGGTGTTACAAACATCTCCCCACAATGATGGTATAGGTTACAAATAGCATTCAATTTTTAAGTTATCCTTAAAATTTTATATCATATGGCGTTAAAAAATGTTTCAAGTATGTACATATGGATGCCTGAAAATTTAAAAAAAAAACTCAAAAATAAAAAAATAACCTTCAATCAAATTGACATAACAGGGTATGATATGTTTGTGTTGACATTCGCATTAACAACCAACCATCAACAATTTGTATTTATGTATACAGTATAGCAGGGAATACGGAAAAGGGACAACATTAATCACTGTGTTGTACGAACCGGAAACTGTTGAAAACAAAGTAAAAAATAATTGCAAAAAGGTTTTGCTTTTCTGTATTTTCCATTTTTTTTGTTTATTATTTTTAGTCCAAATAATGAGGGCCACAATGCAAAGCAAACGACAAAGTTATGCAGACAAATGACATCAACGAACAAAAACACAAACCTTAGTAACAAGAGTAAAGGATATGTTATCCTTTGAGTTGACATACTATCGATAGGATTTTCTTTTCCTTATTTTCTGACATTCACAAAAGAAACTTGTGTAAAGCGATAATTTGTAATTGGAGAAAAAAAAATCTAGAAAACTGGGCAAATATGGACTATTGACAAATTAGGAAAACAATTATTGACGGAATGTAGTAGTAGATGATAAATTGATGTATGTCATGACCTTAATGTTGGCTTTGATGAAAATCTAAGCCGGCTTTAGTTTGGTTTACTTTGGATTTGATGATGTTTTCTAATTGCAATTTGATTTCTTTTTGAGGGAATTTATTTTTGGAGGGTACTTTTATTTGGAGATTTATTAAAGTGTTCAAATATTTAGGAAATGATGTAGGTTGTGTAATGTTTTAATATAAAGCTTTAGAGAAAATAAATAATAAATCACAAAACTTTTACTTTACTCAAGGACATGGAATTACAAGGAATGATATATTTGGGTTTGATTAGAAATAGATTTTTAAAACCTACATTAGCTTTAATATGAGCTTAAAAATAATAAAATCTAAATAATAATTCTAAAGTTATTAAGAAAATATGAAGTTTAAACCTATATGAAAAGCAAACTAAAGCGAATTTTGCAATTTAAATTTAGAATTTAAATTTAGAACTTTAAATTTAGAATCTATAAAATTAAAGGTTCAAAAATTAACTTATTTTTCTCGTCCCTATTGCCAAAATCTTTCAAATAATGTAGACGATATGTTGTAGTCATAGAAATGTAAATTATTAAAAAACACAGGACAATAAAATCGAAAAAAATGTGAGGCTTTTTGAACAACTTTAATGTATTTTTGTTCCAGTAATACAAATATGGTCCAACCTTTAAATTCTATGGAGAGTGTTTTTTTAAATTTTTATGTAAATTTTTTTAGACGTTTCTCCACATAATTAATGATAACTCAAATATTATTGCAATAAACTTAGAAAAATTAAGATTTACTTAGCTTTTCATCTGTTTGTATCGGCTCAGTAGTTTCGGAGTTATAATAACAAATTTAAGAAAAACATTTTTTTAAGTGAAACTAGCAAATTTTTTTGTTTTAAAAAAATTATGAAAAATTAAAAACGGCAGAAAATGTTCAGATTTATTACTTTATTATAAAGCCACATATAATATCAACAAAATAATATATCGATCATGAAATTCAATTGATTTATTTCGAATTTACTCACAATTAAGTGAATACGCTCATTTTCACAAAATGTTAGTTTTTTGTTTGATGTACATAAAATTGAGTTGTGAAAGTTCTTCTTTTGAATGATTGAATTTTGAAAACATTTTATCCATGTTATGTGCAAATATTCACGTACTATATACGTTTTAATCGGGTCACTAGTTTCGGAGTTATAGTAACAAATTGAAGCAAAAAATATATTTTTTACATGAAAATAGCAAATTTTTTTTTGTTTTAAAAAAATCATGAAAAATCGAAAACGCCAGAAATTTTTCAGATTTATTACTTTGTCGTAAAGCCCCATGTAGTGGAAATAAAATGAGATATCGAACATAAAAATCAATGAATTCTTTTCGAATTTATTTACAATTAAGTGAATTCGTTAATTTTCCCATAATGATAGTTTTTTGTTTGATATACATAAAATTGTGTAGTTAATATTGCTTTTTCTATAGATTGAATTCTGAAAACACTTTCCCCGTGCTATGTGCAAATTTTTACATGTATCTCGTGTTTTAATCGGCTCACTATTTTCGGAGTTATAATAACAAATTGAAGCAAAAAATATATTTTTTACATGAAAATATCATTCTTTTTTGTTTTAAAAAAATCAAGAAAAATCTAAAACGGCAGAAAATTTTCATATTTATTACTTTATCGCAAAGCCACATGCTATAGAAACAAAACAAGATACCGATCATAAAAATCGATGGATTTTTTCGAATTTATTCACAATTAAGTTAATTCGCTCATTTTCGCAAAATTTTAGTTTTTTGTTTGTTATACATAATACTGAGTAGTTAATGTTCTTCTTTCGATTGATTTTATTTTGAAAACATTTTGCCGATGTTACAAATTTTCACATAAATATTGCGTTTTAATCCGCTCAGTAGTTTCGGACTTATAACACCGTACGAAACTCAATATTAGACACGAACCGGATGACATACGTCTGAAACAATAAATTAAATGGAGAAAAACTGCGTTTTCAGTTTTTGATTTCGTGATCCTGTTTCCTTTTAAAAGGACTTCAAATTTTCAGAGGAGTACATTTTTAAAAAAATGTTTTAAAATCATCCTACTATGTCAAATTTGCTGTCAAATGATCAAGAAGAGTTGTAGAATATTTCGTATTATTTTTATTTTATCCTGTAAGGATCAGAAGATGTCAAAAATGTCCTTTCAAATTTTTAACCTTGAATATCCTTTTAGATTTCCAATATTTTTTTTTTTTTAAATTAGTGAGTTAAAGATCCAAATATTAAATACCACATGCCAAAATTTCATCCTTCTATCTTAACTACTTAAGTGTTAAAAAATATTTTAAATTTGAATTATTTGATTTTATATATTTTATTTTAATATTTCATTCCAAAAAAATATAACAAAATCCGTTGTGAAAAGCAACGAAGAAAACTTTTTAATAAACAAGTAAAATGGTATAGTCGGGCAAGCCCGATCTTATGACCGGGTATATGATTATAAAGAGTTGTCTTTTGATATGAAACTTATTTGAATACACACATTTTCGGTAGTGGGCCTTATATGGGAGCTATGACTAATTATGGACCAATCGTCACAAAATTTGGTGTGATGAATTGCGAATATTTTAAACATATTTGTGTTGAATTTTGTTTGGATACTGACATATTTCAGAGATTTATGTATATTAATGACATTTTCGAGAATGTTGCTTATATGGGAGCTATGGAATATTGTTGACCGCTTGTCACGAAATTTGCTCGTGAGAGTTCGGCTTACATAAAACTTAATTGCGCTGAATTTGGTTTGAATATGTTTATAATTAAGATATTTATGAGAGCTTAACTATTTTCAAATAGGACAATTGTATGGGGGCTAGGATAAATAATGGGCTGATTCTAACCAAATTCAATAGCCTTTGTGCTTGGGGCAATATAAAGGTTTGTGCGAAATTTTGTCGAATTATATTTAAACCTGCGACCTGTAGTTTGATTACAAGGTTTACATGGATGTACGGACAGACAGACGGACGGACATCGCCTAGTCGACTCAGAAAGTGATCTTGAGCAGATTGGTATACTTTAAGGTGGTGTTGGGGCAATGTTTTTGTATGTGGTGTAGTTTGTAAACATGGACTTTTCTTAATAAAACTTTTTTGTATAAAATTTATTGGCAATCTTAAAGGATACTTAAAGGACATTTTTGGCATCTTTTGATCCTTACAGGATAAACTAAAGATTATACAAAATATTTTACAACACTTCTTGTTCTTTTGACATACAACTTGTCATTGATGGAATAGCAGAAGTATTTTTAAATATTTTTTGAAAAATGTACTTCTTTGAAACTTTGAAGTCCTTAAAAAAGGACACATGATCACGAAACGAAAAACTGAAGACACAGTTTTGCTCCACTAAATTTATGGTTTCAGACGTATATCATCGGGTTCGTGTCTAACGAATTTTTTCTCTATTTGTCGGACGGTGTAAAAACAAATTGAAGCAAAAAATATATTTTTTATGTGAAAATATAAAATTTTTGTGTTTTAAAAAATTCATAAAAAAATCTAAAATGACAGAAATTGTTTATATTTATATCTCTATCGCTTAGTAGTTTGGGAGTTATAAAAACAAATTGAAGCAAAAAATATATTTTTTACATAAAAATTGCAATTTTTTTTTAAAAAACACAACCGTTTTTGAAATATCATTAACTACACTATACAACACCAAAAAAAATTACAAGGTCGGATCAATAAATTTTGATAGAGGAGACAAAAAAAAAGACACGTGTATCGGCGTTTTGAAAGTTTACATCTGAATGTCATTTGAGGGGGGGTTAAAGTTTCTTAACTCTGGCACATTCTTATTGTTAATCGGCATAAGAAACCATGTGATCCCTACATAAGTCCTGAGAGAATTCAACCAGAAAGTCAGAAATAAGACACAACAAAAGAGAGCTTAGGGTTAATTTCGCATTTATTAAGAATTTTATTTTAAAGAACATTTTAGGTATAAAATGTATACAGCAAATTTATGCCAAATGTTACGGAGAACATTTTTATGGAATATATTAACTCTCTAAATCCTCAATACATGGGTCTTTTTTGTCCTCCTTTTAAAAAAGGAGCAACAGACTTCATTAAAACAGGGATTTAAGGGTTTAAAATGTTCCGCAAAAATATTATCCGTGAATTTTTACTATAAGCCTCTGAATACACCAAAACGGAAAATTCAACCAGAAAGTCAGAAATAAGACACAACAAAAGAGAGCTTATGGTTAATTTCGCATTTATTAAAAATTTTATTTTAAAGCACCAACAAATTTAGCACGAAATCCATGCCTTGAGGATTTAGAGGGTTAACATATTCTACAAAAATATTCTCCGTAACATTTTACATAACTTTGCTGAACACATTTTATACCTAAAATGTAAGGATCATATGGTTTCTTATGAAGATTAACAATAAAAATGTGCCAGACTAGGGAAACTTTAAACCCCCCTCAAATGAAATTCAGATGTAAACTTTCAAAACGCCGATACACGTGACTTTTTTTTTTGTCTCCTCTATCAAAATTTATTGGTCGGACCTTGTAATTTTGGAAAAATTTGATTTTGTTGTATAGTGTTATGTGGAGAAAGGTGTAACAAAAATTATAATTTTACTTAAAAATGTTTTTAAAAAAATCTAGCCATAGAATTGAAAGTTTTACCATTTTTGTACTTAGGTAGCCATGATACATCAAATGTATATAGTGGTTAGTTAAGCCTTTTTTTGCTGTTGACCTGTGTAATATAAAGTTATTACCATGTTTTGGGAAGCTATTATTTTTGCCATTCCCTGTATGTTAAGTTTATATATTTATGAACTTTTGTATCACACACGTTTTTATGTATTTTAGTAACCTTAATGCAGAAAAATTCCACATTTTGCAACATATTTCAGTAACTGATGAAGTTGCAAAATACGTTTTTTACATCAAGTTTATATTAATGCTTTTTGTGTAATATTACTACTGCTGCTGATGTGGCTGCTGCTAGTGTTGTTCATCTTCATTTTTAAGCCATAATTATAAAATTTATATTACTTTATTTTTCTTCCTTATTTTGTGATTTCAAACACACGAAAAGTTATAACGATGCTTATGCGAATATGAAAGAACTTTTTTATACTGCAGTTTGTGTTTTTTGTTTTTTACTTTTCATATTACATCAAACTTTTACTATAGCTGACATATTGTATAACTCTTTAATGTTATATGGCAGTTTAAGTTTTTTGTGCCGATTTTTTGTATTTTATACTTAATGATGCTGCTGCCTTGGTGATGTTTGGCATAATGAGATTTTATTTTATTTTTTTTAATGAACTACAGTTTTTAATAAATTTGTTTTATAGTTTGTAATATTTTCTTTATGCTTTAGGTGGATGTGTAAAATAAAGTTAATTTTAGGCTGTCTTTTTTTAAACAGATTTATGGGCAACATTTGATTTTTGTCAAGTTAAAGTGACTATATAACATATGCTGTTACTTGTGTCTTCTGGTAGCAAACAAATTTTGAAATAAAACAAGTTTTACAATATTGCTGATTATGTTGAATAACTTTCAAGAAGCCTAAATAATACCAAATAAATATTTATTTTAGTTATAGGAAAATGTTATTTCTATTCTAATTAAAGGCATAATTGGAATTATCGTTTACACTAGTTTTCGTATTTTTGTTATATATTGTCATTCCATTTGCAATTTATTAAAATATTTTTCATAGACCTATATAACTGTATAAATTCTAGATCCTTATAAGATTATAAGACCATATAGCTATGTCTGTCTGTCTGTAGAAAAAAAGATCAAATCTGTACGGAAATTTGATTATACTTAAATAAGGAATATTTTTCTCGAATTTAAACTGATTTTGGTCAGTTTTAATACCAAAGTACTTAGGACAACGCTAAACATTCCAGGCGAATCTCATTGCTTTAGCTGTTGAGTTTTGGAAGTTAGCGGGTTTTACACACACAGCCGGATATTTCAACATTAGATTTTTTTGATATTCCATCATATTTGAATGTAAAAAATATATGTCTGCTAGATTTCTTGAAGAGAAAGAATTATTTTATACAAGAATATATAAATTCCCCAACACAATAACAAATTTTCCAGCCGTTTAATTTTGTTTTCATTACCCTAACTTATTATTACTTATAGCGCTGCTTTACTGCCATAGATATTGCACTTTGTCCTCTGCATAAGTTATAACTTAACTATATATAAGTCATCATTTTTATAGCAATTTCAGTTAGTATCTTCGTCAGTTGATTTCTCATTTATTGTCTTATCTGTCGTCAGTGTGACATAAGTTGCTGTTGCTCTTTTGTAGAGTTTCGAAAATAAAGTTTTCTCATTTTTTGTTTTGCCACTAAAAAGTTATATGTAGATAGAGTTTCTCAAGTAAATCTTATTTGTTTTAGTGTTTTTTAAACTGTCACTTTTGATCCATGTTCTTGTTGATGCAGATGTTTTGTATTAATTTTAAGCCATTTTTTTTTGGGTGGGGTTTGAGATTTTAACGCATTTTAAATGTCAGTAAAAAAGGAGAGAAGTTTCTAGAAAGTTTTCTTGTGATTTTGCTGCGTCAGCTTAAAACGTTTGTTATAAAGACATTTTGTATTTAGGCAAAGTATATATGTTTAAAGTTGCTGAGAAGAGTTTGTCTATGAGCATAATTAATTTTCAAAAGGAGTAAAGATTGATTGTACTTCAGGTAAATTTTTTATTAACTTTTTTTTTAAATTTGTTTGAAAAACTCTTGCAATTGGCAAGTTATAAGAAAAAATATATAAATTTTGAAAACTGATTCAAAAATTAAGATTTTTATGCAAAGTTTAATGAAAATATTTTGAAACGTAAAAATAAGATTAATGGAAATTTGAACTACAAATATTTTCAAACGTTTGTCGTTTCAACAAATATTCATGTCATTATAAAAAATAAACCATGTTAGAAACAATGCTGATATTATTATAAATAAATAATCATAACTTAAACAACTGCTGTATTTAATTAGAATCCCTTTTTTATACATGCAAAATAGTACCGGCATAAAAGGTTTAATATTTTGAATTCCTTTCTTAAAAACAGACACTTATAAATAAACAACATCTATACTTTTCTATAAAATAAATCCTTATTAAAACCAATTAAGCCATAAAATATTGCTCTAAATCTTTTACGTATTCAATCTCCCCAAAAAAATATACCAAACATTGTTATGGCATAATATTTTTTGGTATTTATTTTCAACAAATAAAACAAATCCTTTAAATATAATACATATAACAGCCTTTAAAAAAGATAAACCAAAAAAGCAGGCCTTTAAAATTTTCTTTTTATATTTTTTTCTTCTTTTCTAAAATAAATTTTAGATTTTAAGAGGAACGGAGATATAAAATTGTAATTTTTAAATTGCGCAAAGAATTTAACATTTTTCTATTTTGACACTGAAAACGTTCTAGGTCCTTGGCGAAATAGTATTCCTGGAAAAAGGAAGTACGTTAACAGTTAACAGAGTGCTCAAACTTGGCAGGAATCAACATCACTGGATTCTAATCACTTTAGTGGCAGATATTCTGGTGATCAAATGTCATCAAAGCATGTTGGTAATGGGGATTATAAACTGTCTATATCATAGATTTGAACACATATTGTTTTGGATTTAAAAGCATATCGACGGAATATATTCAAAACCCTCTATCTTTGCTTTGTACGTAAAAGACTTTTTGATGGTAACATATTCAGTAAAACAGCCCTCATCTATATATGTGAATTTCATAAAAAACATATTTTTTTTACTGTTTTATTTGCATTTTTGTTATTTCTCTATCTTATACAATTAATTATTTCCAAATGCAAAACCCTCTATCTTTACAAATGATTAATTTAAAAATTTCTTTTTTCCTTACTAATAAGTCACATTAAAATAGACAGATTGCATAAATGAAATCAAAATAATTTAATTTTATTAAAATTGAAAATCCTTCATACATTTTCATACATAACATTTAATATTTTAAGAAAAAAAATCCTTTATCTATCATAAAGTCCACAAAAATGCTAAAATGTTGCAACTAATTATATGTGAGATTCAGTAGTTGCTTTAAAAATATTGTAGAATAACGAATTTTAATAACTCAAGTAATACGCTAAAAAACAGTTTTTTGTTTCTCCTGAAAAGTTATGTTTTTTAAGATAGAGGGTTATGAATATAGGCCCTCGATATAAATAAATGCTCGTTTAGGGTATCGTAATCTTTTTATACCCTTCACCTTCGTGAGAAGGGTATATATAAGTTTGTCATTCCGTTTGTAATTTCTACATTTTTCATTTCCGACCCTATAAAGTATATATATATATTCTGGATCCTTATAGATAGCGGAGTCGATTAAGCCATGTCCGTCTGTCTGTCTGTTGAAATCAATTTTCTGAAGACCCCATATATCTTCGGGATCCAAGTCTTCAATAATTCTGTCAGACATGCTTTCGAGAAGTTTTCTATTTAAAATCAGCAAAATCGGTCCATAAATAACGGAGATATGAGAAAAAAACCGGGACAACCTCGATTTTTGACCTATTTTTTATCTATATCTGGATTACAATGTCATTAATATAGACAATATGGATATCTAATGATAGATATTTCAAAGTCCATTGCAACGATGTAGATAAGGCTATAGTAAGTTGGACCTACAATGGGTCAAAATCGGGAAAAATATTTTTTAAACCGATTTTTTTTCCTCAAAAAATTTTTTTAGTCATAAATTTTTTTTCAAAAAAAAAAAAATTAAAAACTAAACAAAAAAATTTGGAAAAAAACTTTTTTTAAAAAAAATTAAAAAAAACCAAATTTTGAAAAACAATTAAAAAAAAAAAATTTTATTTAGCTAAAAATGTTTAAACAAATTTATTTTAAAGTATAATTTGGTGAAGGGTATATAAGATTCGGCACAGCCGAATATAGCTCTCTTACTTGTTTAAATTTGAAAAGCTTTCCGTGTTTTTAATAAATAGTATAAGAAAGACTTTTGAAAAATTAAATTTTGTATAATTTTTATGGAAAATTGAACACAGACTTGCTGTTTTAAAGGGAATCGAAGAGACTTGCTTCAAACTTGCTGTGTGTAAAATCAGACTATAGTTATCTGATAAGGACTTGTTTGAACACCGTTTTACAAATGATTCATATATCAATATATATCAGAGACCGAAAATAACGGGTTCACTTTCATTTCAATGGTAAATTCTCATTCGCAGCCATTTAAAAATTATTTTTTGTGATATATCACTGAGAGAGTGATTTATTCGAGAACATTTTAGGTTTGAGGTTGAGAGAAACAGAAAAGAAACAAACACAAATAATCTGGATGTGTGGTTTATAATTTATTTTTTTCGTAAAGGTCAGCTTGTGACTTTTATTTGCGAACTTGAAAAATAACTTGCAAAATTGCATTTGATTCAAATCAACGCTTAAATAACTAAAATTTATCAAAAGATTAATAACAATTTAAAAAAAGTTCTCATTTCTGTTACTCAGACTTCATTACCTTATGCTTAGCATATTATTTGCATAATTTGTTAAAAATTACTAATAATATGTTATTGTATGTAAATAAAAGAGAAAGTAACAGTTATTAAGAACAACAACAAATGAATTGCTTATTAAAAAACAACAATAACGAATAAAGGTCATACCAAACCATTTAAATAAAAATCATTTTATAACTGTTATTTTCAGTGATTTATTTTTATCACAAAAATATAAATCACAATTTGGGTTTTTTGGTATATGGACGAGTTATTTTCGATCTCTCATATATATATAACGCTATATATAGTAAGTCTGACATACAATGGCTCAAATCGGGAAAAATATTTTTTAATCCGAATTTTTATAAAATTGTTTTTCACTTATAAATATAAAACAAAAATATCTGGTTCAACCGATTTAGTTAATTTTATATTTTTTTATTACTAAAAAATATCAAATGCTATTGGGAATAAAATTTGCATGGTGGTTGGACTGATTTTAGCCAAATTTTTACCAAATATTTCTTATCAACAGAGAATATTTGGTGAAAGTTTCATCCCCCATGTCCTTCCCTCTAGACTGACGTAGCTATATCGTTTTCAAATGTTATGAGGACCCAGAATATATTTATACATGGATCTACGAGCAATATTTCGATGTGTTACAAACGAAATGACAAAATCAATTTGGTGTGAAAAATATATTTAAGACTTGACAAGTCTTGCAAAGATCATGTTTTTGTAACAAAGATTCTCGCAGATGTAATGTAACTTCTGAGAGTAAAAGATCGTAGCATATAAAATACAATTGAAACTTTTGGGAAAATAGAGCACACAGAAACATTATTTTGGAACATACACTTTACAGCTTGTACAAAATTCAAAATATTTCTGGTTCCTGATATTATTCCAGTTTCAATTTTAAATAAAACCCTTCACATTGTTTTAAAATACCCTATTTGCAATAGGGACTGGTTACTAAAGATAGAACGAAAACTCTACTATCAAAGTCCTAACTCAGTTGTCAAAAACCTAAGTGGTGAGAATTTATAAGTACACGATAAGTATGTGAAAACAAATGTTTGATTTTTTTTAATAATTTTTTGTTTGAATTTTTTTCAAGTTTCCGCTCTATGTGTATTTCTCTATGCTGGTTATATTTAACCCATTTACGCCGCATGCGAAGACAAATACATACAAATAGAGCTGTTCTAGAAAAATTCTAACTTGGGTCTGGTGAGAGGCATCGCTACTCCAAAAAATGTCAAAAAATTGGAGTCACAATTCCATGAAGACTGCTGTAAAACTCAACAAAAGTTTGCACAATTAGTGGGAGCTACTCAAGCAGCTATTTCTAAACGTTTACGAGCAGCAGGGATATAGGTATCATACGAATTGAAGCCGAGAGACCTTAAAAGACGATTTTGCATAATTACTCGCGATGAAAAATGGATCTATTACAATAACCTTAAGGAATCATATTTGAATCTCGGCCAACAAAGCCAAGTATCCATGGCGCTAAAATAATTCTCTGTTTTTAGTGGGATCTATTGAAGTCTGACCAGACCATCACAGAGAACCTGTACCGAACACAACTAATTCGTATTGCCGCAAAAAAGTCCAGACCGCTTCACCTTGTAACAGTGATTGGCTTGATTCTTGGCCTCCAAAAGATGAGCAGTTCTTTTGGCTCGGAATCCATATGTTGCCATAGAGATGGTCATATCTAACAATATCCAATACTTTGAACAAATTTATATTGTTACGAAATTGTACTTGAATTCAAATATAACGATTTTAAGGGCTCATTTAAAAGTAGCATAATGCTTTCAAATAACTGTGCTGTAATAGCAAACTGTAACATATCTGTGGGCATTATTAAATAAAAGCTTTCAGTTGATTTGATCGTAAGTTGGCAACGCTGTATTCGAATTCGAGTATTCAGTTAAAGAACATTGTAGAAAGTACACCACAGATGGCGTATGTATTAGTAAGATCTAGAATATTCGAATTTTGACAGTTAAAGAACAATCTGAAGTGCAGATGACAGTGTTATAAATAGTGACAGAGGTTGCAGTCGTGAGTCAGTTTATCAGAGACGCTTTTCGAATAAACATCAACTGAGTGCCTTAAAGTGTGTTGTGTTTTTCAAGAAATTCGTGTACATTATAAATTGTGTCTGTATTTCTGCGAATTTACAAACGTGTATAAAAACATTGAGTGACTATTTAATTCAGTTGTTGTTCTACATTTGAATAAATAAAGAGTTGTTACCATTTTCAAACTACTAAACGGCTTTTATTTGCAATCAAAAGTATACGGTTTATTTAAAGGAAATAAACCAGGTTAAAACGTAACAATATTGTACAAATGTTTCAAAATAAAAGCTAAAAAAATTGAAAAATTTCGCATTTTTAAGTCATACACCCAATACATTTGCTTATATCCAAATCTTTCTAAAACTTAGTGAAGAGTCAAGCGATAGAAACATTTTTTTTAGAATCTTTTAATATCGAAGTGGATTGAAAAATATCCAGATTCCACAGGTTAAGGTGTATCAAATAAAACTATCAATGTCAATTTGTATAAAATATTATCAAGTTCGGCCCATGAAATTTGGGGTCAGTCATTAATGGGTTAAACCCAGTCACATGTATATATCTATGTAAATAATCATACACATCTGTATGTGTACGTTAAAATTTATAATGGAAGCACGTGTTGGTGATTTCTTTACAAGGCGTGTGTTTTTTTTGTAAAGCTAAAAGGATGGGCAAGAATATTTGTATGTTTGAAAAAAAGGATGAAATACATGAGAGAGATACTGGTACTTATTTTATGGAAAAAAAACAACTTGAGTAATGTTGAATATTGATTTTTTTGTTTTTTCTCTACTATACATTTTGTATAGAAAAGTCGTAAAATTCAGCAACAGTGGCAGCTGTTGTAACTGCGCCAATAGTTGCTTTAACTTTAAATTAATGATGCAAAACTTTATAATTAAATTAC
This sequence comes from Calliphora vicina, assembly GCF_958450345.1. NCBI lineage: Eukaryota > Metazoa > Arthropoda > Insecta > Diptera > Calliphoridae > Calliphora > Calliphora vicina. Next base: position 27,787,936 of record NC_088781.1, read on the forward strand.
TCATACACATTCTAGTTTTTAGAGTGAAAAAAATCAGTCACAGCAGCATGTTACCAAATGTTCAAGATACAACACATTTCACATTTTCTTATATATTTCAGCTACATTCAACTTTCTTAAATTTATTGATTTTGTATTAGTTTATAATAGTTTAAGTTTGCCAGTGTCTGTCTGAAAGGACATTGATGAGGAAGACTTTTCTAGGAATTTATGGTTATGTATGCATGCATGTGTGTCTGCTCTTTAGAAATATTTTGTTTTTGGGTTCTTTAGCAGAAAAAAACTTTTTCTATTTTATTTATACTCTATTTTAGCAATGTGTAGCAGAAATTTAATTTATTTTTCGAACATTTAGAGTATTTAATTAAAGAATGTTTTTAAAGAGAAATTTATAAGGCTACAATGGAAATCTCAAGAATTTGCCTGTTTGTTTGTTTGTTTAGATTGAAATTTAATCAAGATTTTATATCTATAAATAAAAGAATCAATTCACAAAAGACATAAATCTTGTTTCAAAAATACAAGATTTCAGCTAGAAATTTATATATTATTAACTCTCTTTTAACTCTTATTTTTGTGTGGCATTTAATGGAACTCAGAAGAATAAATGTTCAAAAATTTGTTTTTTTTTTTAGATTTTTCGTTTCTTCCTTTATATAATGAAACTAAGGGAATTCGTTTCATTCATTTAGATTGAATTACATCCGCAATATTGGTCGAGGCCGGGCCGGACGGGGCATGCACAAACAACAGTAGTGGAATTGTCAACCGCCAACAGTGACAATTCTGATTCTGCTGAGACCTAACTCTTTCCGGTTTAGTGGTCACTTTTCTAACCACCTTTCCCAGAGTCTTTAAACAATTTTTAGTGACATCTATTGGCATTTTGCTAAACAATAAAATTTTTTAAGCCGTCAGGTTGCTCTGGTTAGATTAATATATTAATTTGAAAATATTTTAATATAATATTTTCTAAGGGGTTTTTCCACATTCAATAAAACAAATTCAGAGTGTTTATTGTTCATCAAATTCAGTGTTACTTTGTTATATAGTGTTTATTTTGTTGGCTTACGTTATAAAACTAATACTTTGATAAATTCTTTGATAAATAACGTAGGTAATAATGTGCTTAGATTACTAACCACTGTGATTGAAACAGTTTTTAATATAAAGAGTTTTTCTTCATAATATTATGTTATTTTGCAAGGATGCTGCGTGTACTCAATAAACATTAAATTGGAGATGTTTTGATCGATGGTATACCTTCTGATTCGAATGTGTCTGCAGTCTTGAACCCGACGAAGAAGAGAATTATTAGCAGCAAGTCAATCTAATGATGGTGCTCAGTGTCATACCTTCGGGGCTCCAGTTAAAATATGATAAAATTTGGCTAATGCTTCTGTTAGCGACTTATCCACACAAAATGATAAGTTTTCAAACTAATTTATACGTTACGAAAATTTTATTTTGGATGTCAACCGCCATGGTGGTTAATAAACGCTATCACCTTATAGATAGCGAAGACGATATAGTCATGTCCGTCTATCTATGTTGAAATCAACTTTCCTTAGTCCCCAAATAACTTACAAACATACATCAATATATCGGGAATTCTTCCGGATCGGCTGCTATTTAAGAAAATCGGTCCACAAATGGTTGAGATATAAGAAAAAACCGGGACAATCTCGATTTTTGGCCTATTTTTGATCTATATATGGATTACAAAGTCATTAATATAGACAATATGGATATCTAATGATAGATATTTCATAGTCCATTGGAACGATGTATATAACGCTATAATAATTTGGAAAAATATTTTTTAACGAGAATTTTTTTTTTAACAAAAAACTTTTTTTCCTAATTTTTTTTCACTAATAAATTTAAAAAACATTTTTTTTAAAAATTAAAAAAAAAATTTTAAATTAAAAAAAATAATGTTTATAAACCGGTTAACCGAAAAACCGGTTTTTCTTCGAAATCTCGGTTTTTGCGAACCGTTTAATTTGATTGATTTTCGGTTAACCGGTTTATACTGTTTTTATCACTCGGTTTTTGGAATTTTGGTCTGCAATTAAGAAATCTCATGGTTTTGTACTTTTTTATATTCATTGTACACACATTACACCATGCGACAAAAAATAATACCTGGAAAGTGATACAACTTTTCTGGAAGGTGCTGTGGTTTCAAAACTTAAAATCGGTTGAGAATCAGCTTAGTTAATGGCTTATAAGTGCTTAAAGGAATGAAAAACCAGTTTTCAAATTCAAGATTTTGGAGGTGTTTTGCTAATTTCAAAAACATATTCTTATTGTACTCGATAAAGCCTATCAGAAAAATAGTATTACTTTCCAGGTATTTCTACTTTAGTTTTTTTTTCTCATAGTATTATTGGTCTGATTTGAAACCTAAACTGCTGGTTTACAATGCAAACCTATTTAGATTGATATTTTTAAGAATTACAATGATTCTAAATAGTAGAGGACGATGAATTTACTTAAAAACTTTTTTCAGAATAAATTGCACTTAATGAAACTATTAAAAATTAAATTCCGCATAATTCTAGAAGTTAATCTTAATCTTAGAAATGATTATTGATAGATTTAGTGATGATTTTACCAAACTTTAAATTAAATTTGATGTACCTTATCAATAATTTTTTTTTTTAAAATTATTATTTCCTTAATATTTGTGAAAAGGGCTTTGTACAGCCCTTTTCACAAATATTACAGGAGAGTCTAAAAACGTTCTAAAATCCATGATTTGAAATATTTTTGAAATCTGATAATGGAGTTTTATTACTTACATATTTGGTATGATTTATGATGACAAATAATCACAGCTAAGACGAAGTGCATTTGCATCTTATAGGTCCTTTTTCGGACTTGTAATATTTTCTGTTTCATATCAGAAAGCCGACGTGATAACAAATTTCAAAATTATCAAATATTTAATTAAAAAATATATTTAGATTTTTTGGTTGAAATTTAATGAATAAACCAATAATTGAAACAAGTCTTATATATTTAGTAACATATTTATTATCAATTCCATTTGACTGAGATAATAATTTTGGATTTAGCTCGTTTGTACATTTATAGTTATTTAATATTAACCATTCCTGATTACTAAAAACTACACATTTTAAAGCTATATATACTTTATTGGACATTTTATGTTTTCTACACATATATAACCGTTAACCGGTTTTTTGATCTCGGTTAACCGAAAAACCGGTTTTCTAAAAAAGGAAAATTTTCGGTTAACCGACAAACTTGTTTTCTAAAAAGTCGGTTTTTTTATAAACACTAAAAAAAATTTTAAATTAAAAAAAAATTTGGAAATTAAAAAAAAAATTTGGAAATTAAAAAAAAAAAGTTTAATTTTTGTTTCCCCCAAATATCAAATATCATGAATTCAACTACAAATTTTGTATAGTTTTTCAATTATTTTAATTAATCCAACATTTATGTTTAAAAATATTTTAACATTTTGCACTCCAAAAATTACTTACTTGTCAACACAAAACACCTTTGAAAGCCATGGAAATATTCCTGCAAATAAAAAAAAATAGAAATTAAATTTATTAGCTCTAATTTATTTTAATAAAATGCTACATATGAAATATTTAGTTTATGACATAATATCACAAAATAAATGTGCTCGCATTAGGAAATTTTTTTTTCAATACGTTGATTATGAATGAATGAAGGCTTTTTAAATAAAAGTAAACGTAAATATTTTATTTCTATGCCCATATATCACGTGAAAAATACACATTATTTATACAAAACACACAAAAAAATATTAAACCAAACCTTAAAAAAATAACATTTATTTTAGATAAACCAAAAATGTTCAAATATATATTATATAAATAAAAAGACAAAAAGAAAAACCTAACCCAAAGCCAATGAAAATAAATGCTGATCAAAATTATAATAATGATGATAAATAATGGTTTTATTTAGATTTGTCAGCTGTTTTTATTATCTATGAAACCATTTTTCATTATATAGTTTTTGGAATATTGGGAGGCAAAAGATTTAATATTAAACAGTTTTTTTTTTTTAAATGTCCAATAAGATTTATTTTTATAATTCATTGAGTCATTGAGAGTGTTTTGCCAAAGTCTACTATTTCTATGGAAAAAAATAAATAGAAATAAAAAAATTAATTCAGAAAGTATAGTCGGCCGGGCTTGACCAAATGATACAGCTACATGGACAGCCAGTCGGACAGTCGGCCGGACGGACATGATTAAAGTTGGGTTTTATTTTAAGCATTACAAACAACAGCATGAACGCAGAATACCCTCTCCACTATATTGGTGTAGGATATAAATATTAGAAAAATAAACCTGGCAGTCCAAAGTTAAAACTGATTATAATTGTAATATTTTTAATTGACAACGTATTTGACATTTCTTGATATCTGAATGGTATTTAATTTAAATTAAATAATTTTCTTAAATTACAAATCATGTATAAATTGTGTTTATTATTAAGTATTTTTCAAAATAGTGAAAACCACAAATACATATCATTACCTGAATTGCAAAAGGGCGTAACAACCAAAAAATTTAAAATTGTGTTTTTAATAAATATTATAACATATCATCTACCCACATGTCTTCACAAATTTTAAGCTTTCTATTTTTAAAGATAACGACTTTATTAAAGAAAGATAATCATACTTGTAACCAAAACACTTTTAATTTTATTTAGTTTTTTGTCTCTCCTGTAAAATTTTGAAAAGTGATGATAGGCCTTTTTGCATTTTAGGTGACGATATATTACACACATTCTACCACTTTTTTTACTTATCTACATAAAAAATATAACCCACAACTAAAATATACAATATATGTATATAAAAATAAATATTGTAAAATAAACAAATCCACAGACATAGTGAGAGAGAAATATTTCATATTTAGTTATAACAAACCATTTGACAGGTGAGATCTAGTGTGTAAAATTCGAATGTGACAGGCCATCTCAAACGAGCTGGAGGGAGATTTTTGCTACAATATAAAAAATAAAACTAAAGTTAATATAGCCAATGTGCAATTTTTTTCCCTCAATACAAACACAAATATTTATTTGTATTTTTTTTCAAGAACTAATGCCTTGAGCAAACTATTTTATATGATTTTTTTTTATTTATAGTTTTCACTTATTTTATTTTTTCATAAATGAATAACTATGCATAGAAAAAAGGAGACAAGAAAAAAAAGAATTATACACATTTTAGCTTAATGTCATGTGGCAGGTTGGTGAGTTAAAAAAATTGTTGTAGTATGGCAAGACCAGGAGGGAAAAAAGATTTGTCATAAATCATGAAAAAAAATTTAAGAAAAAATCTAAGCATACAAACATAGTTAATAAATAAATATTTTCCTAAACTCACTCATATGAGTCGTATGTGTTTGATTAAACTAGCCATGTTTATTTGCAAGTATTTATATTAAGCTGGCGCCGGCTTAATGTATCCAAAAAAACAATCAGCCTATTGAAAAGGAAATTCATCGCTACAACATAGAGTTTTTCTTTTCCCGCACTTTTTCATTTCCCGGGAAGTCGGGATTAATTTTGAAGTTTCCCGGGATTACGGGAATTCCCGCCTAGAACAAATTATTCAATTTTTAGAAAGTAGACTTCGTTAAAAATGTAAGAAAAGTCTTTGGTTTTAAAATGAAATTCGATACAAATAAAAAATCCAATAAAAATTTAATACAAAGAGATAAACTGACTCGATTTCTAATTTTGGTTATATACAAACCTGTCACCATTTGTCATTTGTATCGGAATGGCTTCAATTTCCATTAGATTTTGTTCTAAATTCATTATATTCCAATTAATTCTGTTAATTCGCAAAAAATAAATATTTTTTTTTTTTTAATTTTGAATTGGCAATGTTTTGCTTATTAAATCAAAAATTAAGTAAAGATGTTAATTAAAACTTGAAGAAAATTTGAATTTTATTTTAATAATTTTCCACTTTCGGTCGGAATAGAATTCTGTGACAGCCCTGAACATTCCCAAGTTTTTGGAATAATTCGAATAACGCACTTGTTATTGGTCTATTTGGGTTAAATCTTTTTTGTTGTATGAATCTTCTGCATTTGTTTTGGAGCTTTAAGCATTTTTAGAGAAAGTCAAGTTAAAAAATCAACAGATTAAACTAAAGAAAATAATTTCCGGGAATTCTCGTACAATTTCCCGGGATTGAGAATTTGACGGAATTCCCGGGATTTGTCGTCCCGGGAATTCCCGTGAAAAACTCTACCACAACAACCAAATTCAGTCGCATGAATTCAAAATGTTTTTAAGAAATTTTCAATAAAAGAATTTCAAAAAATGTCTATGAAGTTCTTGAATTTCATGTAACCTCTGAACACCATCTACACTAGGAGAAAAAGCATCAGGTTGAAGTAATAGTTTCTTCTGAAATGTCACCGGAGTAGTCATTTAAACTTTGACATTGCACAGTTGGGAGTTCTCCAGAGACATATTAGGCATGGCATGCTAGGAAAACATCCAAATGCCATATAAATCAAGAGTCGTTCTGGCATAAATAAGATCAGGGTGGAGCGGCTGGCTTAATGGTTTTTGAACGTGCCATCGACAACTTATGCCCAGCATATTGCGAAGGTCCTTTAACTTAGAGGGGATTTATGAACTTATTTAACTTAGAGGGGATTTATGAACTTATTCTGTTGTTATATTTGAGATAATACCAAACATGTCATAAAATTAGACTAAAATTAAATTAAAAATTTTCAATGAAAACAAAAGTTATTCCTCATCCTACCACCCTTGTGTGGTTTTTCACACACACGTAATTTCTATGTATTTTGCACTGGGATTTATTTCGTCAGAGGTCTTGTTTCTGTCAAAAATGTATACAAGCGTACTCATACTCGATAAGTTTGTGTTCAATGTGTTAAAGATAAATTTAAAGATAAATAAATATTGATGTTAAACCATGATTTCAATTGAAAAAAAGTTATGACTAGTGTGAAATACGTAGACATTCCGTATGTGTGGAAAACAACACATAAGGTATAAAGCGGTTGAGGCAAAGCTTCCTAACCACATCCTTCTAAATATATTTTAACAGGTATTACACCATGTGGCCTATTCGCTTCAAACGAATTAGTTGCGTTTGGTACAAGTTCGCTGTGACGGTCTAGCATGATGTCAGCAGCTCTTAATAGATAGTACCATTTTGCTCCCACCAAAATACAGAGCATTACCTTAGCGCCATGGATATTTGACTTTGGTGTCAATGGTTGGCCATGCTTCGCGCACAACATTTACACCTCGGGCTATTGTAATGTATCCATTTTTCATCACAATTAATGATTCGGTGCAAAAACTGTTTTCTTTTATAGCCTTCAAACATTATTCGTATCTCAAAGTCTAAGCTTCAATTCGTATGGTACCCAATTTTCCTGTTTTTGAATGAATCCTGATGCTCACAAACGTTTTGAAATTGCTGCTTTTAATTCTCCATTACTCCTCTTGGGAGCATTTGGCTTCCACATAGCATCTTCATCTTATACGACTTGTTTACATTTTAGTTTCGCATATTTTCCATGTAGAAAATCTCCACATCTCCATCTACGATGTTGCCATTAGAACCAGTCCATTGTTATTTTTATATCAGTAAAGTTAGACGGTTGTTGTTCCTGCTAAGTAGATTATTAGTCTGCTGTAGTTGTTCTAGGATAATGGGACTGCCATCTGTCGTTGCCTAGAAACAACGGCCTTTCTGTACGCTGGAGCAGTTCTCAATGATTTTGCTAGCTTCTGTTGAGTTTGGCAACAATCTTCATGGAGTAATGAGTTCAATTATTGGTCTTCAAAATGTTTTGGCTGTCCTGGGCGATCTTTGTCTTCCGTGTCAATATTACCACTTCTGAACCGCACAAACCATCTCTCGCACATTGATACCGATTGAACACATTCATCATACGCTTTGGTGGACAATCAGTTTCAGCGTCAGTTATAAACTTTGTAAATTTTACACCCTACACCACCATAGTGGGGAGGGTATTATGCGTTTGTGCAGATGTTTGTAACGCCTAAGTATATTAGTCTAACACACACCTTAAAGTATACTGATCGACTCAGAATCACTTACTGAGTCGATTAAACGATGTCCGTCCGACTGGTCGGCTGGCTGGCTGTCCATGTAAACCTAGTGCGCAGAGTACAGGTCGCAATTTTGAAGATATTTCTATAAAATTTGGTACGTATAATTTTTTCGGCCCAAGGATGAAGCCTATTGAAACTGGCTGAAATCGGTCTATTATTTCACCTAGCCCCCATACAAATGTCCTTCCGAAATTGGACTTTATCGGTCATAAATGTTTAATTTACCTATGTATCTACACAAAATTTGCTCCAAATAAATTTTATATATACAAAATTCATGTCACCAAATTTTGTTAGGATCGGTTCATAATTAGTCATAGCTCCAATATAGACCCGCTTCCGAAAATCACTTTAACGTGCATAAATCGCTTAAAAATGTTGGTATACTCACAAAATTTAACATAGTAAACTTTCATATAGACACACATCACACGGCCTAATTTCATGGTGATCGGTCCATAATTGGTCATAGCCCCCATATAAGGCCCACTTCCGAAAATCACTCAAAAATATAAATTATTGAAATTTTATATGGTCGGGCTTGACCGACCATACTTTCTTACTTGTTTTAAGTTTTGAATAACATTTTTTTTCTCTTTTTATTTTTTTTAAATTAAAATTATTGTCTCTAATTATTCAAAGGCTAATATTAACGAAAAATTTTTATTTAAACTTTAACTTACAGTTTAAATAAGTAAATAAGTTGGCACAAAATTCGACATTTTCGAAGCAAAAAAATTTTTTTTTTGTTTACACTATAATAATATTTAATAACTAAGTGAATAAATGACAGATATGTACTTTTCAAAGTGACATGGTTGGATAGTTGGTTTACGTGGTAGTTCACTACGTGCGAACAATCAAGTTGAGTCGAAGGGACCCCGTTTTGATGATACCACACCACTCGTCAGATGTAATGTCGTTTACATCGCAATGTAACTAAAATGTGCTAGCTAGACCCAACCTGTAGCTGTGAGATATCTCAGTAGGTCATTGAGTTTTGACCTGGCTACCTCACCAAGGTTGGTCAATGTATAGTTGCCCATGAATTTATGTCTCTTGATACTCAGGGCTGGGCATTCGTAGAGAAGGTGGAAAATAGTTTCCTCTTTTTCCCTATCCTTACAACTACGACAGTGGTCGTTAAAATGGAGTCAAAGGCGATTTGCGTGCTTGCCTAACGCCCAGTGTCCCGTTAATACTGCCAGCAACTTTGATATATCCCTTCTATTTCGGGTTATCAGTTGCATTGTACGTTTTTCGTTAAAAGATGGCCACATCAACTTGGCTACTCTACATGTGTCTAAATTACGCCATCTATTCTCAGCCTTTGTAAGAAAATGTCTGAAGATGATACCTTTGATAGTCCCCAGTGGAATTGCTACTGAGACCGCATTGGAGATATCTACGGCAGATCCCATTCTGGCTAGTTCGTCTGCCTGTTCATTACCGTAGTGGTCCCTGTGCGCAGGTACCCAAACCAAAGTAATGTCAGATAAACCACCTAGCCTTGACAGAGAGTTCCTACATTGCCTAACTAGTGAATATGAAATTGTGTAGGCATTCAATGAGAGAAGTGCCGCCTGACTGTCGACAAAAATACCTATATTGCCGCTGGTATTATGATCAAAGTGACATACGCCGTCTATAGTAAATTTATAATGCACAAATGTTTCAAAATAAAAGCTAAAAATTTTATAAAATCCCGTATTTTTAAGTCAAATGTATACCAAATATTATGGAATTCAGAAGAGTATATGTTCAAGTAAAAATTTTGTTATAGCAATTAATGTTTCGTCTCAAAAATGTATTTTTTCAATTTCCATTTCAAAGTGTACTCAAATTTTTAGTTTTGTAATAATTAATAGCAGTGTCAAATTGAATTATATATTTTCATCGAACATTTTTCACAAATGTAAGTAAGTAGAGTAGTAAGATCATTTTAGGATTTCTTAATTCTATTTAAAAATATATATTTAACAGTTTTCGTTATAATATTTTCTTATAGTCCAGATTAATGTTACCTTAACAAATGTCTAACCTAATTTCAAATATTTCACAACAAACTTAATTCTATATTGCTTGGTTTTTGATAGATTTTCCATAAATATTTTTATATATTGTACATATATAAATATTTCGCAATTTTCAATATATTCGTTCATACATATTTATGCATGAATTTAGTTTTTACAGCAAATTTATATTTTTTGCCTAGATCTTTTATCGTTTAAGGTTTTTCAAGCGTATCATTTTAAATGACTAAAGTGCCAATTGGTTTTTAAAAATTTAGTTTTATTCTGGTTATTTTTCACTTTTTTTTTTGCATCATAATAGGCCTGGGTTAATTTTTTTTTACTGTAATTGAATAAACTTTATTTACATACTCGTAAGCAAACATGTCGTTTTTTATTTAAATTATAAATTTTGTAAATATGGTGCCAACAGCAAATATTTATAATGTCCTGGGTCAGTTTGTTTTCTGTTTTTTGAATACATAAAAAAGTATTTATATGCAAAGAGTTATTTAAAAAACTATAAAAAAAAGTTATACATAGAGCATGTATAGAAAATACAAATAATTCAACACATGATAATAAAAAATGGATTAAATATAGTGAATGCGACTGGTATTGCATATAAATTTAAGGAATTTTTAATTGGCTATATTTTTATACATATTTCATGGAAAACTGTTGAAAACAGAAAAAAATAGTAAAAAAAATTGGCTTAATTGGAATATAATAAATTTTGTGGTAAGGAATAATATGCTACAGAAATAATACTTTTTATACAACAGTTTAATTATGCGTGCTTTTGGGTTTCTTATTAATCAAAATGAAGTAAACTATATGCATATAATGATGCTTTAATATTTACTTTTTACTTTTTTTAAATTATTTGTTTTAAATTAAAGTATACAATATTTTCAGATTATTAATTTTATTTTTTCTTCTTCATATTTTTATCTTTTTTTCCTGCCAATCTAAACAACAAGCTGCATAAGATTTTCACTTTTTAAATATTTACTTTTTATCATCATCCACTTTAACCACTTCTCTCTTTTTCGCTTAGTTCGTTATCATTACCAGCGGCATCACTGTGTTAGTTTTTCTTATATTTTTTTTTATAAAATAATATTTTAGCAATTAATTTTCTACTGCAAGGCATTTTTAGTTACATTGTGCTACATTACACCCAGACAAATATGATAGAACACACACACCCAGACAGACCCAGACTCATTTTCACATCCTGCCATAGAATACTGCCATGATGACTTGAATGTTGGTTGTAGAGTAAAGCGAAAAAAACTGGTAACATGGCATCCTTTTCAGTTTCTTTAGTTTCGTGTTTCTGTCTTTTTTTTCTCATTTTTTTTTTTTAAAGAACCACTTAAGTGGCTGTAAGTGTTTGAGCGGCTTTTCACATTTCATTATGTAACACGTTGAGCACGTTAACGAGTAAATCAACGATCAAGTCTGACAAACTCACGGTCGGTGTATTTACAATGTTACAGAAAGTATCCATTTAAAAACACATACCATGATAGTGTGTAACGAGTTGTATGCAGATACATGGCTGTAGAAGTGTTTCATTATTTTTTAATAATAAGTTGTAGTAGTTTCACCTTTTTATAGAAATATAAGTATTTGCTTTAAAAAAGTATTTCGTACATAAATAGCTTTAATATTACTTTTAATAACGCAAAAAAACTTGTATAGTAATTACAGAACAACATACTTTTCAATGACTACTACATTGCTATTTGTATTACTTAGAAGTAGCCTAGTAATGACATATGTATTATGTCATATAAGTACTTCTTTATTGGATATTACAAAAGAACACTCAAATAATTGTGTCATTTAAATTATCAAATGATGTCATTCAGTTAAAAATATCTTTAGCATAATTCTGTTTTTGCCAAAGACGAGAGAGCAGTTTATTTTTTACAGTTATTTTAACTTGTAGTATCTGTAAACTACTACCGTAAACCGCTCTTGTAAATCTTTAGAATTAATTTGTTTTTTTAGTCGTCATATAGTGTAAACAACAAAGTAATTGATCGTATGTTAAGCCCGACCAAATAGCCGAATCGACACCAAAGTCGAATAAACATGGCGCTAAGGTATTTTTAGCAAACTTTGAGCCGCTGAAATCCGGCCAGATCATCACGGGGAACCTGTAGCGCATGCATCTGATTTGTTTCAAGAGAACATTGGCCAAAAAACGCCCATGATATTCGGCCAGACCTTAAATCGTAATATTCCACCATGACTATGATCAGCCACAAGTTGCAATACCTGTTAAAATGTATTTAGAATTAAGATGTTACTTCGCCCGCTTTACAATCTAGGCCATGACCTATCCAACTCCGATGCAGAACTATATATTTGGGATATGCTTCAATTCTGAACATATTACCGGAAATTGGCTTGATTCGTTATTGGCCTCAAAGATCAGTAGTTCTTTTGACTTGGAATCCATATATTTTCAGAAAGATGGGGAAAATGTCATAGTTAACAATGGGCAATACTTTGAACAAACCTATGTTGGACAAATGTTTTAAAATAAAACTTAATTATTTGAAAATATCCCGCACTTTTAAGTCATAAACCCAAGAAAAAAAACTTGATAACAGCTGTATCGCCACTATAAAAACACACTCTTATAAAGTTGGAACATGTTAAAATTAATGTATTTTTTACGTGTTTTATTTTATAGAAAACATTTTTCTTCTGGACTGTATACAATTTTGATATGATCCAGGAAGAGAAATTAATGCACAAACCTGGCCCAAATAAAAACAATTGGTTTTGAAAAAAAAATTCTTATAACGCAAGGCACTGATCCTCGAAAAAGCTGCATACTTCTATAGGTCTATATGTTACTTAAGAATATACAACGATTTTTTACTACCACGTTGTAAACAAGTGGTCACTTTTATAAAATAACTCAGTTTTTGGAACACAATTTCCCAGTTTTAGGAATTTAGATATATCAAAATCAAAATGGCAAAAATTATAGTCATTGATTTAAGGACATTTGGATCTATATTAGCTCCTAATTTGGTTATGATATATGTGCAATTCGATATCATCGTACGTGACATTTGTATGCCTATATAGTGGAATAGATTTTGCAAAAATATGAGTATCTGAAAAATAATTTGGTCTTTATGTTCCATTCAGAGGGTACCATATTTTAAAATAATAAAAAGTTCTTTAGAAATATTGTTGTCCAAAATATTGACCTAAATAAGGCTATAACGTAGGTGACATAAAACGGAACTCATGTTGAGGTACATGTAAAAATATGCGAAAATATTCGAATCGTGAGAAGCGTTATGTTTTCTTTTAATTTCTTACACTAAACTAAATATTTTTCTGTACAATCCGTCATATTTAAATAAAAACAATCTTTGGATGATTTTATAATAAATAAAATTTAATATCGTACGTGACATACCGTACGTGACAGATTTTTTTCTTATAATAAAACAATATATATTCTGTAAATATATGTATACAAAAACTAAAAAATTAATAGAAAATATATGTACATTCGGTTTCAATAAACAATTTGACAAAAGTAAAAAAACCATCAAAGTAAAAATAATTTCATACTAATTGGGAGCCTAGTTTTCGCCGCAATTTTATCATAAAACATACCTAAAACATTAAAAAATTAAATATAATCAGTTTAAATTATTATTTTTCTCTTTAAATAAAGTTTCAAGGGTTTTTGTTTTTTCAGTTGTGGTAGCGATTCTCGTAGAATGGCTCATATGTAACTTGTAAGTTTTAACATTAATTCAAATCTTATATTTTTCATTATGTAAAATCATCATGTTATATTTTTTTTGATATTAAGGTAAATGCCGTCCGAAAAAATCAATAAAATTAGTTCCTTGCACTAAAATATTAATCTTCTAGTCCTCACCAATACCAAGTACTTGCATGCAATTTGAAATTCTCAAATATCACATTAAAAATCATTTATTAAAAACTATATTTAAAGTTATTTAACACTAATTTAAATGACCTAAGTGTGCTAGCAAATTTTTCACAGATATTACCTCAACTCAACCAACTACAAGTTATAATAAAAAAAACGCAAAATTAAAGCAAGTAAGAATTTCTGCCATAAACATTTAGATGACATACAAATTTTCCAGCTCTCATTTAAGTGAAATTTATATATCTATAAATTTAATTTCTCGTTCTCATTAAAAAGGTGTGGCTGGCTGCAAACATACATTCACATACATAAATATATGTAGAACATATTTTCACACAAATTCATTTATTTTTTACAAATAATAAATCTCATTCATGCAAGTTGAAGCTTAAGTATTACGCTAAATAAGCATTAAGCTTTATTTGTTGTTAGTGCTTTTGTTGCTGGTGTGTTCTTAACTAACGTTAAAGTAATGACACTTTCAGCGGAAGTAATAACACAACGAATAACTACCAAGAGAGGAATGAATATAATCATTATTGTTGTAGTGGTAGTAGTTGCTTTTGTCTGTTGCTGTTGATGTTGTTTTTGTTACTGTAGTCATAGCCATAGTCATAGTCGTTGTCGTCATTATCATCATCTTCATCGTCATGAACAGTTTTAACAGCAATTGCAGTGGCAATAGCATTTAAGTCCTCTATACAACATCTCTTTTGTCTTTAGCTTTTCAGTACACTACTGTTGTTTTAAGAGGCATAAGACGACTGTGATGATATGTTTGTAACAAAATTAGAATACTTGTATTTGCTTGAAATCATAACTAAAATTAAAATTAAATTGTCAGAATATTTGTGAATTTCCAGGAATTTTAGAGAATATGGGATAGGCAATAGGTCATTTATAAATGTTTACTTAAAATATTAACTTACATCTCGTATTCAGCGTGTGACCCAATGATCTAAAATGAAATAAAAACAACATTCATGAATTACTTATTTATTAGAGTCTAGTTTAAATGGAGAGTAAATAAATTTCGTTTCTTACAACTGAATATGCAAAACAACATTCAGTTAAAGTCGGGGATGGAAAAGTTTATACAATCGTGCATTTTTTTACTACGAAGAATTAAATATCCTAAGGTACAATAGTACCCCTCCTTTGATATTTTCAAAGAATTGACAGTATTTAAATGATTTGCTGTTCGATATAAGCAATATCGTTTTGTCCCCTTATTTGGCTGTGCTGAATCTTGTCTACCCATCATCAATATGAAGTTTTGTCCATCTATGGAGATTTGAATCAGTTTTAGTGATTAATTTCTGAAAAATTTAAATGACTATGACTATATATACCATTAAAACTCCAAAAAAACTTAAAAAAGCCGCAAAAAATTTTTTTCTATAACTTTTTGTTTAATATTGTTTAAGGTATTTGTAGACGGCAATACTGATTATTAATATTTGTCAAAAACTCAAGTATCATAATACAATTCGTCTAAACAAAATTTGTATTAGATTTTCAAAAAATACAAATGATTTTTTTGATTTACGGTCGGTATTGAAAATTTGTTTAAAACAATTCAAAAACTTTTTATTTTCATATGTATCGGGTATGTATTTATAAAAACAAATAAGGCAAACAAAAATGTAAAAAATATAAAATAAAAATAAAGTTAGCAGAAAAATATCAATCAACAAAGAAATAAAATATTTGTAATACTATCGTGTAAACAAGAAATATATTTTTCGAAACGATTTCTTGACATACCGAAAGATTTCAATAATATTTTAAATTTGAAAAGTGTTAATACTTAGTATTGCCGTATATAAATACCTTTATTGTTAATTTTTTTATCTCATGTTGTATTATTAGCCGTTGTCTTAAATAAATCATATTAAAAACTGACAGATGGCATAAATGAATTCGAAATAATTTAATTTTATTAAAATGGAAAATCCTCTATCATATCATTTTCTTACATACAAATTGAGTATTTTGAGAAGAAAAACCCTCTATCATAAAGTCCCCATTAATGCAAAATTTTAAAAATCAATTATATGTGATTCGCGAAAAAAAGACAGTTTTTTTTGTCGATATTATTTATTGACAATAAAATAATTTTCTGATATAGGAGTTATATGGGGATAGGGTCAATTATGAACCGAACCGAAAACAGTATTCCTGGGGTCTAGGTGAAATCATTGACCGTAATACCCATTTTCAATATCAAACAAAGCTTATCAACTGAGAGCCCTATCGTGTTTTCAACAGACATAAAGCGGGCGAACATGTCTTATGAGGACTCAGAATATATATAGTTTTTGGTTCTATGTTCAATAATATGATATGCAGTAAACGGAATGGCAAAATCGAATAGCTTCCAATTAGTTTGATTGCGGGTATAAAAATTTATAATTAATTAGGGCTTTTTCGACTTTTATCCTAACTTAATTTGGCTTTTCGACTTATTTTTAGGATTAAGATAGTTGTTTGAACAATCTCCTTATAAATCGAATTTCTATTGTTTAATTCTGAAGGGGAAACGAACCCATTTAAATGTTGCAAATATGAATTGGGTGATAATGATGTTTTGGGATTTATTTAATTTTGTTGACTTTTAATTCATTATTTCGAGTATCCGAAATATAAGTCACTGCATGATAAAACACATATAAGGGATTTCATGTCACGTGAACCAACTTTTGAAATCGATGTCTTCAGATCGGGATGGAATTTGCATCTATTGGATAGTAACTCAAACACAATTTTACAACAAGAAAAACCGCTTTTAAAAGATTCGCAATTTACTGTAAATCCCGCATTTCAACTCTTCCCAGTAATCACCAAAGCCCAAAAAATTCAAGCACTTGAATATTTTGTTGGAATTTGACTTGAATGCAAATGTAATTATGTTTTAAACTTGAAAAATTAAATTATTTTTAAACAAACAACATAGGGCTTGAATTTATGTTTCCATTTTACTGGAGAATGCTATTGAAATAAAGTGTAATACAACTGTAATTCAATTGCTTGACTATAAGTAAAGGCTTAAATTACACATACATTCAACTTGAATTCCAGTAAAAATGCTTATTGGGTTACTATTTTTTTTTGGAAACTTTCAATTGTTTGTTGGGAAACGCGATATATAACATTTTCTAGAGAAAATTGCCAGTATAAAAAGGTTTTCATATAGAAAATTTTGTATACAATAGTTTCCTATAAAAAGTTTTCTGTATAATAGTTTTTTTCTATAAAAAATTTTCTGTCTAAAAGTTTTTGCTGTAGAAACTTATTTGTATAACTGTTTTTTCTATAGAACATTTTGTTGTGAAACGGAAAATTTCGATAAAAATAATTATTGTTTGATTTCCATTGTATTTGTTATATATGTCATGGTCATGTAAAATTAAATGCTGTCAAGAAATTCGAAATTTCATTCAGTTTGGTTTTTATATAAGTTCAGGAATCATATTTTTTTGAGAATTCATTCAAAATACATTAAACTCATAAAAAAATCGGCACATACTTGACAGTTATAAAGACACTGCGTTCTCAGTTTTTCTTGACCTAGACAGATACTATATTAACTTAACTAAACTTAAACATTTCAAATGATAAATAATCAATATATATATCAAATAACAGCAAAAAAGTTATTAAAATACCTACAATTTTGTAGGAAAAACAACAGAAAAAATAAATTCATAATTGGAATGAATTTTTTAATAAATATTATGACTCGAACATGAATATTTTTTCCCAAACGTATTTCATTCAGAATAAGAACATATTCAAAGATATTTTAATCGTACATGAGGAAAATTTTTTCTTTTATTACACAAATTTTTTTATATATTATAATAAATTGCACTATAACTGTATTAAGTAGTTAATTTGATCTAATATTTTTGTATAACAGCCTTATATTGGCCAATCTTTCAACATGAATCAATAACATCTGAAACATTAAAAATATAATTAAACATGACTTAACATGATTAAATATACCATAAAATTAAAGAATTTCATATTCTTAAATTAAATAAATGCTGTTGTTTTCGTGCATATTTTCTCATATTCTAACTGAAACTCTTAAGTGAAAATTTAAATATTTTTATCAAGCCTCTTAAATTTTATTTAAAAACAAAAACAAAAAAACAAAAAATCATACTATTTAAGAAATTAATTATAAATGTTATGAATTGTAATCAAATCATAATATTTGTGTTGAAATTATTTTTCTGTGTATAACAATTTTAATATTTCTTCCATACACATGGTAAAGTTCATATGTATATTTTTGAAATTGGAGACTGAGGAAACAATTTTCTTGATCTGGTCACAATTGACTTTAATTTATCAAAGAATAAACAGATAATAATTGTCTTGATTCGTCCTTGGTCTCAAAAGATGAGCAGTTCATTTGGCCATTTTGCGGAGTGATGGGAAATATCATAGCTAACAAAATAGAATTTAAAAATTTTAAAAATTACAGCCCTATACTATTAAGGTAAATCTTTGGAAATGGTAAAATACCCTTTTTGAGATATCCTTTGCTCAAGGCCAATTTTGTCGGTTCATGATATTGAACCTACAAAATTGTGTTTAAAAGAAAATGGGTTTTTGGAAAATATATTGCAAATAGTTTTTTTTTTTTTTTCAATAATTAAAAATTTACATTTTAGTACTCGGAGGGTGAAAAGGTGCTATTCTAATACAATTCTGATCCTGAACAAAAATATAGTTTTCCATTCCTGGTTTGTGTTATGTCCTCATTTGTTGAATAACCACCACTACACAACATTATTGTCATTTCTCTTCTAACCCATTTCGACTGTTTGCACCCTGTATGAATGAATGTGGTTTAATGACTGCAAGAAAATGTCTTTTGTACTCAAACAAGTATAATATAATTTTTTCGTCTTGTTTTTATTTAATTTTTAAACACACCCCTGTATTTACTTTCAGATTTGTTGTTTGCAACTAACAAGTGCATTATTTAACTTCAAGTTGTATACATACTGTCAGATAGCAAAACAGTGGCACTAGTTAATGAAAAAATTTAAGAAAATTTAAATAAACAGACAAGCTAAAGTGGAATTTTAGCTTAAATAAGAAATTTAAATTGTGTAGATTTTAACTGAATTTAATATTTTTCATTACAATAATAAATATAACCTGGCAAACCACTGTGCATTCTTTAAATATGTGTTCTACATTGCTTTTTTGTGGTAGCTGCTTAAAGCAGTAGCCAACGACAACCAGACACCATCGAAATTTATTAAACTTACATGTATCTTCACTATATGTTGCTGTCGTTTACAGTAGTTGCAGACAAAATACATTCTTTAAAATAAATTCCTTAATTTTTGTTATATTTTATATACAACATTTTTCTCTGTTAATTCTTACTTTGTGCGAGTATCAGTTGTTTTTTCATCTTCTCTCCACAACATTTGTTTTTCTTTATCATTTGTAAATAAGAAAAAAAACCTTTTGTATGTCTCAGTTTTTGTTCTGGGAAATTTATATAAATATAAAGTAAAATACGAGTAACTTGCTTTTAGTTGTATTGTTTAAGTTTCTATTTTAGTTTTATTTTAATTTTAACTAAAGATTTATTTACATTGATGGAAATGCTTTCATTCTGGCACAATAAATTTCAATTTTCAGTTGACAAGATAGTTACTTTTTTTTTTTGTTTTAAACTATTGATTATTTTGTGTTGGTTTTAGTAAAACCTAAATTAAAAGTATGTTTTATATAGATATACTTTTGAAGGTAAAATTTTAAATGAATCTAGGTTACAGAACTAAATTTAGGACTTATTAAAATCTAGAGATATTGCTGAATTTGCTAGTAATTTGCTGTTGAAAAAAGTTTTAACATTTTGTTGTCAAATTTGTTGAGATAAGTTAAATGTTTTGGTGGACAAGTTATTTTTTTATGTTTTTCTAATTATGCTAAAACTGTTGTTTTCGAATTGCAGTTGCCCACAAGTTCTTAAAACTTTTTTAAAAAGCTTAATTTTGCTAAAATGTTAATTAAATTTAAATTTACTATTTAGCTATGCCACTGACTAAACTAAGGAATATAAAGTGAAAACGTATTTGGTACTTTGTGGAAATTTTAACAAAAATGAATTATATGTCATTTTGAAGGGTATATTTACTCTCACTTAGTTATTGAAAATTATAGTGCAAACAACTAAGCTGTTTTGCTTCGAAAATTCTGTGCCAACAAAGCGTCATATGCGGGAAGTTTGTCTTTACTTCAGTAATTTGAAAAAAGTGGCGATTAAGCACAATAACTGCAAAGCAAAGTGAATGTGTTCCATCGGTTTCAAGGTACGAGATCACAATGGGATCAGATTTAAACGGACCCAAGTGAGTTGCTTGAGGAGCAGCAGCCCATGGAACCTAACCTAAGGTACGAGAGATAGTTTGTTCGGTTCGGAAGTGGTGATATGGACACGGACGACAAAGATAGCCCAGGTCAGGCAAGCAAATTTTGAAGACCAAGAATTGGAGGCCTTACTCCATGAAGATTGTGGTCAAACTCAACAAGAGTTTACAAAATCATTGGCAGCTAATCAATCAGGCTATCTTTCAAAAAGTTTAAAATCAACAGGGTTCATCCAAAAGATAGGAAATTTGGTACCCCACGAATTGAAGCCGCGAGACCTTGAAAGACGATTTTTTATGTCTGATTGCTATAAAATAAAATTATTTTTGTACCGAATCATTACTTGCGATGAGAAAGCAGAATCAAAATTTTTTGGAAATAAATATGGCATTTCTAAACGACTAGCCCAATCGGGATAAAATTTTACGTGAACGCAGCCAAGGAGTATTCGAGTTTAAATAATTAAAATGGGCTCCACAAATGTTCCAGGGGTGGCGCTATGTGGGCTCATAATAGGGTATCTTTGACATATATTTTAAATACGTGCCATTGCACGGTGGTCAATTCCGGCCAAAAATACATAATTTCTTTATAAAAATGTTTAAACTTTTGTACTTATATTAAGATTAACATAACCGATCGATCAATAAATATTTCGATGTTCAAATACAGGGTTTGGCCAAAAAAGCATGGACGTTCTAAAAGTATCAACAAAATTGAATGTTAGTGGCTGAAATTTAGTCCAAAAATAAAGAATAAAATATGTAATCGAAAAAAAATTGGTCATTTAAATTTCGGATTACATATACAAGGTTTGGTCAAACAATCATGGACGTTTTAAAAGCATCGAAAAAATTAAGTTATTCATGTAAATGCCTGAAATTTAGTCCAAAAATGAAGAATAGCATAAGCGATTGAAAAAATGGTCGTACAAATTTCGGAATACATATACAGGGTTTGGCCAAACAATCATGGACGTTTTGAAATTATCGGAAAAGTTGGATTATTCATGTAAAATCTTAAATTTGGTGTGCATTTAAGAAAAACACACTAGATCCATCGAAAAAAATATTAGAAATTGCATACAGGAGTTTGCCAAATAAACATTGACGTTATAAAAGTATCGAAAGAGTATGTAATTTGTGTATATGGCTTAAATTAGGTTTATAATTAAAAATAACATAAATAATCCATTGAAAAAATTTCGACATACAAATACTTGGTTTGGCCCATTCAGCATAGACGTCAATAACTCTCAAACTTTTTATAATTTTTGAAATTGACCTAAAAAATACAAAAAAAATTGTAAAATATAAAGGCACTGAAAGCGTTCTGGTTATTGGAATGGCAGATAATTGCAGCTGAAATTTATATTACTTACTCTTAATACTTTATGGTATTAGATGTAATTTACACTTAACCTCTTTTTTTATTTTAGTTTCTATAGATTAAAAACTAGTTCCTAATCACTTCACTTTTATATAAAAAGAACATACAAAAACTCCATAATAACTACATGGAATGGTTAACTGCTAACTATTTTATAAAAACATGTGCTAATTTGTAAAAAAAGCACAGGATACTTCGATTCAAAAGTAAAAAAATCACATTCTTATAATATTATAATGACAAGAAAAAACCTTTGACTTTACAGCACTATAAATGGCCACATGCTTACTTTATAGCCAAAATAATAATGATACTGTATATTCTGAATGTTAAGAAAAATTTACCATCAAAATTTTATAAAAATTAAAAAAACAAAAAAAACATTTTTGGCCGGAATTTTTTTATTTTTGGAAAGCGCTTGGCTAATTATTTATAAAAGAGTGCATTAGAAAAAGTATAATGCAGAATCAAAGGTTCTTACCCCCACAATGCTATTATTAGAGAAATATTTAATAAAAACAAATATCATCGCTTAATGCAACTAAAAAATACTAAATTGAAAATGCTAATGTCTGATTAGGTGTTTGTTGAAAATAAGTGTTTTATTGTTGCTTGAGCCCATTTGAATAACATAAACTACTTGGCTACGTTCGTATCAAATTTTATCTCGATCATGTTGGCTTGGTTCGATCTTGGCCTGTAAAGATGAGCAGTTCTTTTGGCTCGGAAGCTATATGTTGCCAGAAAGATGGGAAAAAGTCAAAGCTAACAATGGTCAATAATGTGAACAAATTTATATTATACAAATTTTTCAAAATAAAAGCCAAAAATTCCGCAATTTTAAGTAATATACCCAAACATAACTTGTGAAAGTTCTTTGAGAGAAAGGTCTTCCAATGCTACATTTGAATTCTCGTCCAAATCTAAAAGAAGTATGAAAGTATAGTCGGTCAAGCGCGACCATAGCATACCCTACAACAACAATTTTCTTTTAAAATTTATATGGCAGCTATGACTAATAATGGGTCAGTTGAATTTTGTTTGGATACCAACATTTTAAAGGAATTTAAGATGAAAACATGTGTAATTCAAGCCTTGAGTCCAATGTCAAGCAATTGAATTTTTGTTGCATTACACTTTATATCAATAGCATTCTCCAGTGAAAAGGAAACATAAATTCAAGCCATACGTTTTTGATTGAAAATTATTTAATTTTTTCAAATATCTTTCAAGTGTAAAACATAATTGTATTTGCATTCAAGTTAAATTCAAACAAAATGTTCAAGTGCTTGAATTTTGAAGGATTTGGTGCTTATTGCGATGATCATTAAAGAGATTTTCTGAAGTGGTAAATTATGAACCGATCGGTACTAAATTTGGTAACGCGAGTTAGGTTTAAATTAAAATTTTTTTGTGTTGAATTTGGTTTGGATATCTATTAGGGTATTCAATTAATCGGGTTTCTGGTTTAATCGGTTAATCGAGCAAATAATTAATAGGGTTTATATTTAATCGGTTAATAATCAGTTAATTTTAAATTATTCGATTAACCGAATAATTTCTATTTAAATGTTAAACTGAAACTAAATCACGAATTTTGTGTACTTATAGAAGTATTTGATTAATAAAAAGAACAAAAACATAAAAATAAACAAAACTTAACAATTCAACCAAAAAGTAAACAATTTTCTTTTGTTTTAATAAAATTCAACTTGGAAAAAAACTCTCTCGCTGATAGTAGATGCTGGAGAAATCGAAAGTAAGACATGATAAAGAATATCTAATTTGTCAGTTATTTCGGTTAACCGACACAAATTAAACGGTTTATTCGTTATTTGAAAATCGGCAATTTTGAATTATTCGAACAGTTAACCAACCAAAATTAATCGGTAAACCATTTGAATACCCTAATATCTATATAATAGAGATATTTCTGAGATCTTAACTATTTTCAGATAGGGCAGATGGGGCCTAGGCGAAATAATTGACTGATTATAACCAAAATCTACAGGCGTTGACCTTGTATCAATAGAAAAGTTTGTGCCAATGTTTGTGGAGTTATCTTTGAAAGTGAGATCTGTAGTTTGATTACAAAGTTTACATGGACGGACAGATGGATATCTCTCAATCAACTCAGAAATTAATCCATAGCAGATTGGTATACTTTAAGGCGGGTGTTGGGATAATGGCCCATAATCAAAGTCAAAAATAAAGTATACTTTAAGAGAACTAAAGTGGACTTTACTTAATATTGTTCTAATAGGTCTATCATAGACAAGTTAAAGTATACTTTTGACTTTAAAGTCGTCTCTAAATATAAAACTAGCTGAAGCTGATTTAACAGCAGCATCAACTGTTCTTCACCAATAAGAAAAGTTTAAAGTTAAAAACAACTTAAAGACAGCATAAAAAATATTATTTCTTATGCATTTCTTATAAACCCATTTAAAATAAATAATTTATTAAACAACTAAACCATACTTATTTTCTTCAAACTTCTTTAAAAAACTTTAAACACTTAAAGTTTATCTCTTTTCGATAGTATCACGATGATACAACAATTTCTACTACATCCCGAGCTATTTCACTAAATAAACTTTTGCTTAAAACGCTATTAATTTTTTTTTAATTAAAAACTAATGTTGCGCAAATATGAACGCAATTGCTTTTTGGTATATACAAGTGAAGGAAAATGAAGGAAAACTAAGACTCTAGATGAGTAAGGAAAAATTAAGAAAAGAAAATATTACAACGATGTAAAAGCTACTAGCAAAAAAAAACAAAATGTTAAAACGTTTAATAAGCTACAAAAATTAAAGAAGATGAAACAAAAATCATCTATGCTAAAAGCAACAGTAGCTTGACTGGGAATAACAAAAAAAAAAACGACAGCAGCAAGAAACAAAAAAAGATAAACTAAACAAAATATTTAAACGTTTTTCTGAGTTTATCAAGTAAAAAAAAGGGGAGACAAAAAGTGTTTACACTGTAGTTGTACATTTAAACAAACTTCTATACTTAAGTTAGAATGTTTATACATTTACATGAATTCCTAACGCTTGTATGTACATAGCGTTAGATAAATATATAAATGAATGGTTGGTTGGATATTATTAGATTATATGGAGTGTATAAAATTGTGCCAGAAGTAAAAAAAGTGCT
Source organism: Calliphora vicina (assembly GCF_958450345.1). Taxonomy (NCBI): domain Eukaryota; kingdom Metazoa; phylum Arthropoda; class Insecta; order Diptera; family Calliphoridae; genus Calliphora; species Calliphora vicina. The sequence goes on from NC_088781.1 coordinate 27,813,025, forward strand.
AAAAATATACTCAAACTCTCTGATATTAACAAATACATGAACACTACGAAATAGAAAATTAACGTTAAATGTATTTACTAGCAAAACGCTATGTAAAGTATGTGTGTTTATAGTTGTGTGTAATATAAACACATTTATGGTTGAGAGAAGACCATGAAGAATCCTCAAGCCAAAAAGCAAAAAACAAAAAAAAAAAAGAATGAGTACATAAGCATGTACATAACGAAACCAAAATGAGCTCAAAGTAAATTACTTCTAATTGCGAGTGTTTAATTATGTACTAGTTAAATTTTATAGCTTTGCGGTTACACAATGTAGGGTAAATGTGTATTACTTTGCCAACAATTTTATACACTCGGGGAAAGGAATGTGTTTTTGGAGTAAAAAGAAACAGTTTTTTTTGAGTCTTCTTTTTAATTTAAATTTACGAAGAATGATGAAAAGTCATTTTTTACCCCGATTTTGACCAATTGTCGGTCAGAAATTATAGGGAATTATATACGTTGCTAAGAAGGCCTTTGAAATACTTCTCATTTAATACCCATGTTGTCTCCCGACATGACTCAGTAATCGATATGTGGTCATAGGAAATTTGATTTCAATAGACAGACGAACATAGCTATATCATAGAATTGCGACTTAAAAAAACCCTCAAGAAAAAGTCCAACGAAGTCAATCGACAAACATGGAATGATGTCGCCGCCAGACCAACCAATCTACATCAAATAGTGACTTTTTTATGAGGCATTGGACTTGGGTCTGATGTGGATCTCATCTGTATTAACATCGTCCCAAATTCAAAAATTTTATAACGTATCCAATCTTCAAGAAATTTGCCTCACCGAAAAATGGACGAAGCACGCCGAAAGCTATCCGAATACCACTCCCATTTTGAAAATACAATGTTAATATTTCCACGTTTTGTTGCATACTATATCCTTCCATGGTGATTTGGCACAAAAAACTATTTGGCCATCTTTCTGGCAACATACGATTCTGACCCAAGAACGAATCAAGCAAATATTTAATCCTCTATTACAAAATGAATCGTATCCCAGATAGAGCATTCTTCATTGATCGAAACAAATAGTAGTCTAACGGGACACGGTCTTGACTATAAAGCGGGTGAGGCAAAACTTCCCAACCACTTCACACGAAATATGTTTAACAGACATTGCAACGTGTGACCGAGGAATATTACAGTTTTATGTCTGTCCGCATATTCTGGGCGTTATTAGGCCAATGATCGCCTCAAACAAATCAGTTGCGTATGTTACAGGTTCCCTGTGACGTTAAGAAACATTTTTCCCACCAAATACAGAGAATTACCTTAGCGCCATGAATATTTGGCTTTGGTATCGATTCGGCTCGGGTTATTGTAGTGTTCATTGAGATGAAAAATGGATACACTACAAATATTTTATTTTACAGCGTTTTTGTTTTATAGCGTTCAACCAGTATTTCGGACATGCAATATAATTTTTCAAGCTTTCTCGGCTTCAGTTGATATGGTACCCATTTTTCTTACTATTAGATGTACTCTACTGCTCGCAAACGTTTTGAATTTATTGCTGGAGTAGCTCCTAGTGTTTTTTCAAGCTCTCGTTGAGTTTTACAACAATCCTCATGTCTTCAATTCATGGTCTTTAAACTTTTGTGGCGGGCCTGGGTGATCTTTGTCTTCCGTGACAAAATCATTACTTCTGAACCGAACAAACCATCTCACGCACATTGAAATCAATAGAACACATTCACTATAAGCCTTGGTGAGCAAACGGTGTACTTCAGAGGCACTTTTTTTCAAATTAAAGAAGTAAAGCAATACTTCCCGCATATGACGCTTTGTTGGTACAAAACTCAATATTTTCGAAGCAAAAATAACTTGGATTTTTACTGTTAAATTTGTTATCAACACACTCCATTTCAATTTATTCCCATTTCTATATATTTATGAATTGTACAGTTAATGAAACTGCATACAAAGTTAAATTTTTAACATATTTCTAGTCTTTTTCTTCGAGTGTATGACAAAATATGTATATTTCTCAACATCCTGTTTTTTATAACCAGTTTATGAGTTGTTTTTCTTTATTTATCCTTTAAGAATAATTTTGTTTTTACTCTATAATGTTTGCTTTTTTGTTGTATGATGATTTTATAGTTAATGGAGCTTAAGGAAGTGCTGATGAATGTTAAAATACAGAGTTTTTTCTTCAGTTTTATTTTTAAAATTATTTTTAATACACATAGCTTAATTCTGAAATAAGTATTTAGTATAAGAAATGTTTAAAGAGTGAGAAACTTATCTTGGTAAGTAGCTGGGTGGCTGTGAGTTGCTGTTGTGTATAAATAAATTGCTTAATGTATAATTAAAGTATTAAATTTTACATGTTTATAGGGAAACAAAGATTTTTGAAACTTAATGCTGTGGCTACTAATTTAGGAATTAACACTTTGAAGATTTTTTAATAAATTTTTATATAGTGGACATTATTTCAAATGTGATTGAAATAAGTAAGTGTATTATTTCCTTAATTTTAAGAAAAGCTTTGGAGTATTTGACTATATAAACACAGCCTCAAAAGTGAGTAAACACCTGTGAATTATTTGCTTTTTTAAAGACAATGAAAATCCTTAGAGACCGACCTAAATCTTTTTTTCAGAACCGAGCCTAATATTCAACACAATCTATAACAAACTGAAACTTTAAAATTTTTATCGAGGGATATATATTATTGTTTTCATTATCTTAAAAAAATCAAATAATTCACTGCTGTTTACTCACTTTTGAGGCTGTATGTATATTAGAATAGATTATTTGTTTGTATTATATTTCTATTTAACTCTATTAATTTATTTACTTTCTATACAATGTTTATTTTATAGTACATTTTGTCAATTTAACTTTGCTCTAAGTACTTATAACACTTCTATTAAGTACTCTCACTAGTACTTTCATAAAGTACTTAAATACTCCATTGCGTATGAGTGTTAAGTAATTCATATATATTGTATTAATATCAATTATACGCTCTAGAGTAAATTCATTTCAATTGGAATATGTTTCTCTTATAATAGAATGCATTTTCGATGTAAAAATTTGCACATAGCGTGAGGAAAATGCTTTCAAAATTCAATCAATAGAAAGAAGAACAGTAACTACTTAATTTTATGTATATCAAAGAAAAAATTAAAATTTTGTAAAAATGAGCGATTCACTTAATTGTGAAGAAATTCGAAAAGGATCAATCGATTTTTATGACCGATATCTTATTTTGGGGCTATTATACGTGGCATTGCGATAAAGCAATAAATTTGAACAATTTCTATCGTTTTCATTTTTCATGATTTTTTTATAACAAAAAAAATTTGCCATTTTCACGTAAAAAAAATATTTTTTGCTTCAATTTGTTATTATAACTACGAAACTACTGAGACAATTGAAACGCAATATGTAAGTGAAAATTTGTACATGGCTTGGGGAAAATGTTTTCAAAATTCAATCAATAGAAATAAGAACATTAGCTAGACCCCTTTCACACTATGCAATTTAGTTGCGCAAGTCTCTTACCCAACAACTAAACAGCATGCAAAATTTTCTTCTCCTTAACCCGACATTACCTCTGACATCTACAAACACAAGAGACTTGCGGATCTAAATTGCATAGTGTGAAAGGGGTCCTATTCAATTTTATGTATGTCACACAAAAAACTAACAATTTTGTGAAAATGAGCGAATTCTCTTAATTGTGAATAAATTCGAAAGGAATCAATCGAGTTTTATGGTCGATATATCAATTTCTTCCTATTACATTTGGCTTTACGATAAAGCAATAAATCTGAGCTATTTTTGCCGTTTTCAATTATTCATGATTTTTTTAAAACAAAGAATATAAGTACTTTTTTGGGAAAAAACTTAAAAAATATGGTTATTTTTACATGTTAAAATTTGGGGTGCTGGGAACTTTTTGTATGGACGAGATAATTAATAGCAAGTTGTTTGAAATTTTATCGCAAATGTAGATGATATTTAAAAAGAAATAATTAACATCAGTAGGCCCGACACACAGTGGGAGAAATCCCACAGGCAAGGAGGTAAGCTAATAATGTAATGCAAAATGGGTACTGCTACTTCAGTAGAATGAGCGGGAGAGGCTGCTAAACTACACTACCTCGGAAGAAATTCTATACTATTTTCAATTGTAAGAAATTATTTTAATATATCTTTCAAAAAATTTAAATTTTATAAGTAATTTTATTTATAGCAAGTAACTATTTAAATCTATAGATTTTGGACATTTACCCTATTGCCGGTATAGGTCGAAATATTCATATAAAATTAAACTTTTTTTAGTTTTATTAATAAGTTTATTTTTAAAAACGAATAACAATTACACTGTGCAAAAACCAAAATCGGAATGGATAAAATCGGAAAATATTTGGACCCGCTGTCATCAAAAAACTGGAATCTGATGAATCACTAGGAAGTAATGGATCCAAAAAAAGTTACAGAACATCTTTCGATAACGGTTGAACTTTTTTATAGCTTGCAGATGAAGTTCTGGACAATGTGGATATAATAGAGCGTGAAAACAAATATATTAATATTGACATAAAACGCTTTGCAAATGTTATATTTTTAATCTAAATAAAGCACTACCATATTTAAAAGGAATCATAATTTTATGTCAAATTTGGTATATGGGCATTTGTTTTTAGCAACTTGTAAGTAGTTTGAATTACATAAATTTCATTTTTATATAATGTTACCAATACCACTTCTTATACACAATCTTAAAAAATAAGGAACAAATTTAGTACGATATTTTACATCGTCCAAACGATAATAATTTCTTAAAAAAATTATATAAATTCACCTCGCACCTTTTTGCAACTGAATTTTTCACCATATGTAGTCTATAATATAGCCTTGATACTTGTAAAAAAATTAGGACTGCATCTCACAGCATTAGCAACTGGCAACTTTCCGAAAATTCAAAAAGTAAAAAAAAAAAATTCTATTAGAATATGGCTATTGGTTATCACAAACAGCGGAAAATATATTTTTATTTTTCTGATTTACCAAGCCTCATATTCCATCTACATAAAAACAAGTAAAAATACAACTTAAAGAAAACCTTATACTATCCTGCTTAATAACAACTTTGAAAACAATTCTTCATAAAAAAATTTCTGAAAATTTTTTTACATTTAAATAGTTACCAATGCCAAACCACTGAAGTTATTAATAAATATTAAATATTTTTAAGTACTGCAACAACTATAGATTGAAACTACATAACAATAAATCAAATATGCCAAAGTTTTTTTTTATACCCTTCACCTTCGTGAGAAGGGTATATATAAGTTTGTCATTCCGTTTGTAATTTCTACATTTTTCATTTCCGACCCTATAAAGTATATATATTCTGGATCCTTATAGATAGCGGAGTCGATTAAGCCATGTCCGTCTGTCTGTCTGTCTGTCTGTCTGTCTGTCTGTCTGTCTGTCTGTCTGTCTGTCTGTCTGTCTGTCTGTCTGTCTGTCTGTCTGTCTGTCTGTCTGTCTGTCTGTCTGTCTGTCTGTCTGTCTGTCTGTCTGTCTGTCTGTCTGTCTGTCTGTCTGTCTGTCTGTCTGTCTGTCTGTCTGTCTGTCTGTCTGTCTGTCTGTCTGTCTGTCTGTCTGTCTGTCTGTCTGTCTGTCTGTCTGTCTGTCTGTCTGTCTGTCCGTCTGTCTGTTGAAATCAGTTTTCTGAAGACCCCAGATATCTTCGGGATCCAAATCTTCAATAATTCTGTCAGACATGCTTTCGAGAATTTTGCTATTTAAAATCAGCAAAATCGGTCCACAAATGGCTGAGATATGAGGAAAAAACCAAGACAACCTCGATTTTTGACCTATTTTTTACCTATATCTGGATTACTAAGACATTAATATAGACAATATGGATATCTAATGATAGATATTTCAAAGACATTTGCAACGACGTATATAAGACCATAGTAAGTTGGACCTACAATGGGTCAAAATCGGGAAAAAAATTTTGAACCCGATTTTTTTTTTAAAAATTGAAAAAACAAAAAAAAAATTTTTAAATTTAAAAAAAAAAAAATTTTAAAATTTAAAAAAAAAAAATTCTTTTAAAATTTAAAAAAAAAAAATTTTAAATTTAAAAAAAAAATTTTTAAAATTTAAAAAAAAAAAAAATTTAAATTTAAAATGACAACTGGAAAAAAAATTAAATTTTGTTTACCTAAAAATATTTAAAATTTTGAAGTATAATTTGGTGAAGGGTATATAAGATTCGGCACAGCCGAATGTAGCACTCTTACTTGTTTTTATTTTGCGCCACTAAATTGTTGATTTCTCCCACAAAAAATTAAAAAAATAAATAACTCTTGACCTAAAAGTGATAATCTACATAAGTTATATGTTTTTTGTAGATCTCCTCTAGATCTATTTATATTTTAAATAGCAGCTCGTTGCGATTATAAAAAGATTTTTGGCGATTTTTTCAAGAAATGTGTGTGCGTGTAATTCTGCTAATTAAGCGTAAAAAGCTTTATCTACAACTTTGGTACCTTTGGCGACCCCCACTAAGATTTTCCGGCAAACATTTTCGTGAAATATTTTAATCCTTAAGTGTCCTTTTTCAAAGGACTTTTTTTAATTTTCTCGAAATAGGTGTCAAATTGACCCCTAAGGAGAGGAGCTAGAGGGTTAAGATCTTCCACAAAAAGTATCCTCATATTATTTCATAATATAACTCTGACAATAAAAATTCTCTTAGACATTCACTTATAACATTTTTTTCAGTCAGCTGCGATCAAAATATGAAAACTTTGACCCACTGTAAAAAAAATTCAGACCAGCTGGACTATAAGTTTATTCCACAAAAATGATCTACTCAACATGGCCTTTCAGAATTATAGGGTCGCTATGCTGTTCCAATCAAAAAGTCTCAATTTGTTGGACAGTGTAATTAAAACTTCGTTTATTTAAGTTTCCTTACTAAATTAGCCCCATCATGATTTAGCTATTATAAACTTAACCACATATATATTTAAATTGTTGCCTTTGTTGTTAATTTTCCACAAGTTTAATTTTGAATTAAAAAAAACCTTTAAGCAGACCCTTCAAATTAATCCTCTTTAATGAAATTACAAACTGTTAGAAAAGGAAAAAAAGTTACAACTCTAGAAAATTAAATTTGTTTTTTTATTTTTATATTAACTTTCCTATTTAACCTCTTGACAAACAAATAGCTAAAAATAGGCAAAATAACAGGCACTTGATTTTATATCCCACATACGAAGGATATGCTGTCACTAACCTTTAGATGAGGGGAATATATGCAAAAGGAAAAAAGCTCATAAAACCCAGTCAACCATTAACGAGGATACTAGAATGTTTTGGTTTCTTTTTTTTATTATAATTTTTGTGTATTTTTTTACAGCAAAGGGGAGGTAATATAATAACAACAACAACAAAATACTTGAGTTTTACCCTAATAAAAATAGATATAAAACCTACATATGTACATATGTAGGTTTAGATGTGTGAATATAAATGTTTCATTATTTCATTTCCTTATATGGCTGGCAATAAATTTTTAAGCCTAAACAAATTAAAAAACCAAACTAAATAATAAAATAAACAAGAACACATAAAATAGCATAAAAAAATCACAAAAGTAAATATTTTTGTTATAAAAAAAAATGAAAAAACAGTCATATAAAAATAAATTTTATCAAAATTACATTCAGACACACAGATACATTCATAAGGCATACATAAATATTTAACTATGAATATATGTACATTAGGGTTGGGTTCAGTTTGTATGTAGGAAAAATAAGGTGAAAATGTTCCCAAATAAAATGAAAGTTTATTTTGGGAACATTTCTCAAAGAAAAATATTTTTGCCAAAAATTACAAAACTTCGAATATTATTAGAATTGGTATATAGAATTCAGAGGCATATAAAGCATCTTCCATAGAGACGTTTCACAATTTACATATTTTTTTACCTTTTCTTTGCGAGAAATATTAAAAACCTTAAAAAAGAACCTTTTTATCATTTGATCCAGCTAAACTCAGAATGAAAATTTTTGGAAACAGTAACTTAAAATTTAACTTATATTTTAGTTGGTAATATCCACAACATTTTTTGGGCCCCAACTATTTTATTCATAAAAATTTATATATACATAGAAATCCATATACAAATACTCGAATGTAAATAACTGTCTGTATATGTTTATGTAGTTCTATTGTATTATTCTTTTTAAAATTTATCTTCATTAGAGTCTCTATTTGATTGTGTATTTGAAATTGTTTTTGTATGTTAATGTATGTATCTGTATCTGTGTATGTGTAATTTAAGATAAAAACCCAAATCAAACAAAAGGAAATTTTGCTGTCGCCATTACCACAGTTTTTCTATTTACTTATACAAACTCATTTGATTAAGTCAAGTATGTCACGCGTAACAATAACAAATGTTATGTAATTAAATAGAATATACATACATATTTATTAAATTAAAATGTATTAAATTTGGCATAATTTTAAACCATATAAGAGTAAATCGCTATAAAATTTTGAAGACCAATAAATGTTCCATATACAATATTTATTATTTAAAAATTTAAGCAATTACATAATTCATAAAGTTTAGTATTACTAAATTGAACTCTAGTGAGTTACTGTTAATCCAAAAGCAATATTTTAAAGATAATCTATATACAGTGGTGGCCACCAATTTAAGACAAATACTTGAATTTTTTTCATCAACTGAATTTTAAGTGCGTTAGAGCCAAAATAAAAGGACTTCTAAGAGTATGCAATTTATTATTAATGTTTCTAGTTTCTCAAAAATGTTTGGAAAAATCGGTAAAACATATATGGACAAAGATATGTGAAAATACGTTGACCCACCTCAGCGAACATCCGCTGTTAATAACATGATATGACCGAAACTAATGGAACTAAAAATACGAAATTTGGTACGAATATTTTATAATAATAGAATTATAATGATATAAATGTGAGAAAATATGTTTATTTAAAAAAAAAAAATTTTGGTCAAGTTGTAGAAAAATTGTATGTGTTCATGGTGAATATGTATGAATTGACACAGTCGAATAATATACACTTGTGTGTTAAAACAGTCCTCATGCATACATATTTGTGGAATTATTTGAAAAAATAATTGACAATTACATGGAATTTAGCAAACAATTTTTGTCTTAAATTCATGGCCACCACTGTATCTCTTTTAAAGATCTCCAAATACTTGAGTCAAAGTAAAGCATTTCGAATGCCTAAAAGCTTACTCGGCGCCGATAACGAAAACTGAAACTGAAAAACGTTGGTGTTCGTCACCGTCTCGTTTCTGAATTGCTTTCGTTTCAGTTGGTTTTTAATTTTGAATGTCGCACATTAAATAGAATTTCATTATTTTTGACAAAATCTATTATTTTTTCCTCTTCCAATAAAGAAAATATTTTTTTTTTACTAATTTTGATTTTCTTTAAATTTGAAATAACAAAATAATTAAAATAATTTCGTACCTACAGCACCGAAAACAACCTACTTGAAGTTGTTTTCGTTCCGGTCCCAAATGACAGGTTTTCGTTACTGATTAGTGCCGTTTCGTTCCCAATTTTCGTTGCCGATTTCTGAAACGAGCTTTTTTCGGTACAAATTAGGGTTCCTACGCGGGAAAAAATTCTCGGGAATATTTTTTGTTGCTAATTTTCGGGAAATGTTTGTCGGGAATTTCTTCATAAGTTTTCTTCTAAAAGTTACAATTTTCAGATTCGTTTCGATGGCCAAATTTGTTGATAATTGAATCATTCTATTATATCCATAGATTTTTGCGGTTATAGCAACAAATAGTCAGTTGGCAAAGAAGTATTACGGTTAAAATAACCGAAGTTTTTCACTCAATTAAAGCCACAGCAGAAAATTATAAAGTTTATTCTCTTAAAGGAATTATTAAGATGCCTAACATTAGCACTTTTAGGGATATTCAATGAATACTATTCATATTTAGAGAAAATAATAACAATAATAGTGGTTTAAATTTATTTATCTTCAATCAGATATGAAAAATGTCTAACCACGCATGTTTTATAGATTTAACTTAGTCGAAATTCTTAAGTTTTTTGTCTTCAAAATGTTCTGAAAATATCTATCAACCGTGCGAACTTACAATACTTGTCTTACAACGTTGTCAGAAAAGCAATATCAGTACATTGTAAGATAATAATACTGTCAGATATCTAACAATCGTGTGATAATTTTTTGGATAAAGGCAGAATTATTCTTTACGTTCTGTTACGTTCCGAATCAGCTGTTTCTCTTTTGTGCATGAAAAACATGTATAAGTAGTTACTTTTTCTGTGCTGTTCCGTTCTGTCCCGGACGAACCTGTTAAAAACAAAAATTGTCTACGTAATTGTAAGCCACAGCGGCTTTTGAAATAAAGAAAAAAATTATTTGTTATTGATTTTGTGAAATTTAAAATAAATTTATAAATAAATCTGGTCGAAAATATCAAAGGAAATGGGATTACCAGGTAAGTACCCTGCATTAATAATGTGTTTTAAAGAGGAATTATGCATTAAACAAAAAGAAAAATTATATATTTTGTCACAGAACAACTAACTGCGATAAGTAATAAAGAGAATGAAACAGAACGCAACAGCAACGGAAAGTAAAGTCTTATGAAGCCTTAATTTTCAAAAAATAATGGCAGCATTGTCAGACCATTTAAAAATAAACAAAAGTTCGTACCAATAATATTAAAAAAACAAAAGTAAAAAACAAATTTACATTTCAATTAATGAAACCTGCATCACAGATTGCAGCTACAAGTCAAATGACTTTACTCTTGTCATCCAGTCGCCGCTCTAAAGGCGGTAACAAATCAAGGCCCAACAAAAATCATACTGTTAAACGGTGGAAACCGTATCTTCATGCAAAAATATTATCGAGGAAGTTGAGCACGGCGAAGTTTATGAGATGCTGGTTGCACTGAGTATAAACTTACCATTTTATAACAAGAAGTCGCAAGAGGAACTAGCAATTTTTGCCATACAACAATCAGACAACAGTGTGAACTGACTGACAATTTTGTTGGCATATGAATTTATTGTCCGGTAATGAAATTGTAAAATTTTTTAACAATTTTTCACTCTAATTTTTCTGAATTCATCCTTCACTATTCCTAGGTCAAAGTAATGTTTTTATTTATTACAATAAACTATAATTTTAAGATAACGTTTATGTTATCTGTAGTGAAGTATTTCATAACTTAGTCTTTTTAGACTTTTTTCCCTCATAACTTTCAGTACTTTTAATGATATTCTTGGATTCTTGTTTCTTATGGTGGATCTAATTGTAAGAAACCGAACAAATTTACAAAATCTATCGTTTCATTCGCAAATTTTCTTGGAATTACCCATAGAACAATAATCGCGATGCGCCTTTGTAGCATAAAATTAACTTTAATTATTCCCAGCATACTTTATATTATTCAAGTGTTCATCATTTAGTTCTAAAGAGGATAAAGCTTATGTGTTGGAAAATATTTTTTAATTGAGGTTAAACTTATAAAATTCGTCTCTCAAATGTTCAGAAATAGGTAAAAGTGAAGAAACACTTTTGTGCTGGTTTACACACGTCAAGTTTACTTCAGCAAGTCTTGAGTTTATAGAAGAAAGAGGAAGAAAAAGAAGACAATATTTTTAATCTCCTCTCATATACATTATCTAGACTTGCGCAAGTAAACTTGACGTGTGTAAACTAGCACTTATCAGTAAAAAATAGTAAGTAAATAAAAGGTTTACTTTTGTAAGGTATATTTGATTATTTCTGACAATGCTCAAGTCAACATTCGTGTGTTTCAAAAGAATAAAATCCGAATCGTAACCCGTAAGAAGGCAAAGATTTTTGAAAACAGACCATGTAAGCATAGAATTGTTCTCAAACTGTTGCTTTATTTAAGACAGACTATTTACAAATATTTTATTAGGAAACGAATCACCACTGCAAATAAGCTCGTGTTTAGTTTGTAAGAAATAAAAAGAAATTAAATTTAAATTTCCTAACTGATCTTTTGTTTGGCTTATAAAGGTTTAAGGCATAAGTGCAACAATTGATCTTTAATAGAAATATATAAAGACAGAGGTCGATGACACTCTTAATGGAGTACTTCTCTATAAATTGGATTAATTTATATACGATATATAAGACTTTTCAATAAAATAATTTAATTTGAATGTTCTTTTCTTAATTATATAAAGTATCTTTCGTATTAATTTATAATATAGCTGGAAAAAATATTTCTGCGAAAATTTAAATTTCCTTTGTTTATTTATATACTTTTTGAAACATAAATTCAAATTAATCTTGTACCATATGAACACAAAATTCACACAAATCATAAATTGTTTCCTAGTACTTGCATGTAGGTTCAGGACTTTTTAATACTTTGGTTTTTATTAATGAGAAACAATGTTGTTTTTCTTGTTCTACAGTAAACAAACATTTAAATATTCATTTGAACAGGAAACCTACACATGTTCATATGCTGTCATACATACAAACTCGCCCATGTAGCAGTTAGTTACCTTTAGAATCAGACATACACATGTTTCGTATTAAGGTAAGTGAGCACCTACACATGCTGTCGTTTAATAAATATTAATGTACTATGTTAATATTTTTTTGCAGGAAAGAATATGCGAGGGTGAATTTGGAATTTATATAAAGAAAATTTAAATATGTAACTGATATAAGAAACAATGTTATTATTCCTCAGAGGTCTTGTTTTTTAAAGACCTTTGCAACGGCGTACATAACGCCAAATTAAGTGGAACCTACATGAGTCAAAATCGGGGAAAATATTTTTACCCCGATGTTTTTTCACAGAAAAAAAAAATTTTGTTAAACAGAAAGAAAAGATTAAAAAATTAATTTTGAAAAAAAAATTAAAAAAGTTTTTCCATACAATTTTTCCCCCTAATAAATTGAAAAGTATATTTTTTTAAATTTTGAAGTTTATTTTACCTGAAAATATTGTGTTTTGTTTGGTGAAGGGTATATAATAGGGTATTCAATCGATGAACCGTTAATCGGTTAACTGATTAATTTCGGACAATTAACTGTTCAAAAAAAGTTGTATCGAGAAAAACCTCTTTGAATGTTTTATGACATTTTACTATTTCTTAAATAAATTTTCAACAAATCACACAAAAAATAATTGACTTTTTTGAAAACTGATAAAACTATATGAAATATTATAGAACGGCGCAAAATGTACTCAGTTCAAAAAACATGGATTTTGAGTTATGACGTTGTTGCAGCAAATAGGCGTTATATTTACAAAAATTATCTGAAATACCTTATTTGCCGTTTTTTATGTTTTTGTACACAAAATTCGTTGTTGTATTTTCAATTTAAAATTAAAATAGAAATTATTCGGTTAATCGAATAATTTTAAATTAACCGATTATTAACCGAATAAATCTAAACCGCGATTAATTATTTGCTCGATTATCCGATTAAACCAGAAACCCGATTAATTGAATACCTTGGAATATAAGATTCGGCACAGCCGAGTATAGCTTTCTTAATTTGTTTCTTATGATATCCTTAGAAACCATTTTCCAATTTCGAACATGCTTTTCTCAATAGCAGTTTTTTGAAATTAAGTTTTTTGAAATCAAAATATAAAAAATAATGACATGATTTCGAAATAGCCTTTTTCAAATGACCCTATCCTTCTTCAAAGAACCCTAATATTTCTGATTGTTTAAGTAATACATTAGAATAAATAACTTTCAAATATTAATATCAAAAAACTAAAGATTGGATCACGCGAGGCAATACCAATATCAGCAATGTAAAATTTAAATCTATGTCCACAGAAAACATTTATACCAAATATTAACGAATTAATAAGATTAAAGATTGAAAAATTCATTTCATTATCGAAATTTTACTTTAAAATGATAAAATTTAATTTAAATTTAATTTAATTATATATATTTCTTTATACAGACAAATATATTGCAATTAACCACATTTTCAATGTTATTAATAAATTCTTTAAATGATTTATTAGTTTTATTTATGACATAAAGAAATTAAATTATTAATATAACTTTATAATACCAGGAATTATAAAAATACCGCACATAAATTAATATAAACCGCAGAGTAAACAAAATTATGTCTAATGAATGTGTTTTTCTCAGTAAAGCGTAGGCATGTTTTTCTCTATATAATGTGCGTATGATTAATATTTAATTGAAATTAATTAAATATTACGCATACGTATAAAATGAAATAGTATATTGGGAAATGTTAAATGAAACATTTCGGCTATGCCGAATCTTATATACCCTTCACCAAATTATACTTTAAAATACAAATTTTAAATATTTTTTAATTGTTTCTTTTATTTTTAAAAATTTTTTTTTTTTTTAAATTTATGACAAAAAAGAGTAAATCCATTGTATGGTCACTGATTTGGATTAAATTTAAAAATTACTTTTGTCCAAATGTCATCAGATTTTAAGATCTCATTTGAGAAACTATGCAATTGTGTATCGCATTTTTTTCCTGATTCACAAACTCATTAGCCTTGCGGAAACTTTGTTAACTGACTGTATACATATATGTATGTATGTTTTTATTACAAGTTAATGTTTATTTAGCCTGCATCATATTGTTGTGTGTTTTTATTTGCTGTAACAGATTTTTGAAGTACAAGAAAAAGTAACAAATATTTACATAAGACACGCAAATATAAACATTGCTAGTACACACACATACGCACACAAACACACATAAAAACTAACATATTAAAAAAAAATAATGTTATGTTTTCTAACAAGTTTTCTAAGCATATGTGTTTTTATGTTTGTGGCTTTAGGCTTTCATTTTTAGACCCCCTACACAGAAAAACCAAAACATTATATTGCCTTTTTGTAGTTGAGGCTCTGGAGTAGAGCAAAAATAAACAAATTTTCATTACAAATACAGGCGCATATTTGAATAAATATACATAGATACGTAGACATTAGCTTTAAGAATGTTATTTAGTGTGTTGTCACCCACTTTGTGTGTATAAAATATTCATATGTAACTACTTGTAGGTGTGCGTGTATTATATGCGAGAGCTATTTGAAATGTCTTTTCATGATTTGTTTAACATAATTTTTTAATAAATTATATTTAAGCTTCAACTGAAAGAGATAACCTAGATATGTTTTGTAAAGCATTCCAAGGACTACATATTTATAATTTAAATTTCAGCTAATTCGGATCATAAATGGATTTTTGGAGATTTTTTTTTTTAAATGTGAGAACTAGAGGTGCCACCCAGTGATTACCATTCCGACTACGAAGCTAAACTACTGTAAACAACACCATAGAAGTGTGGAATTGATCATATTATTTTAACAAAAAATATTTGTTTGTAAATAATTTAAGTTACAAAGTGACTTTTATGAGATATTTAGAGTGCCTAGACGCGTTGAGATTCACAGAAAAAACTATTTCCAAAACCGTTTCAATTCAAATATTTGTTACATATTGAACTGGTTTAAATTATTTCATAATTAAATCAAGTATTCATTTGCTCAAAAACAAAATTTTTTGATATTTTCTATTGAATTTTGAGTTTTGAATTTGATTATTTAGACAACTGAATATACAATTTTCGTTATTGGTTGAATTTCAAATACAAAAATTATTGAATAGATAATTTTCGTAATTGAAAACACATTTTTTTTTACAGTGGGTCAAAGTTTTCATTTTTTTTAACTAAAAAAAATGTTGTAAGTTAATATCTGAGAGAATTCTTATGGTCAGAGTTATATTATGGAATTTTATGGGGATCATTTTTGTGGAAGATCTTAACCCTTGAGCTCTTCTCTTTAGGGGTCAATTTGACCCTTTTTTTGAGAAAATCAAATAAGGTCCTTTCAAAAAGGACATTTAAGGATTCGAATATTCTACGAAAATTTTTGCCGGAAAATTTCAGTGGGATCACCAAAGATACCAAAGTTGTAAATAAAGCTCTTTACGCTTAATTCGCAAGATTACACGCCACCTTGGGTCTCACATTTTTTAAAAAAATCGCCAAAAATCTATTTATAATCCGAATGAGCTGATATTTAAAATATAAATAGTCCTGGAGAAGATCTATAAAAAATATATATACATATGTAAATTATCGCTTTTAGGTCAAGAGTTATTTATGTTATTTATGTATTCGAAATTTTACCGCGAATATAGGTGATATTTTAAAAGAACAATTTGGAAGCACCGTAGGCCCGACATATCAAAAAAACTAAAAAAGATCGAACAAAATTAAAATAAGTAAATAAATAAACCTAAATAACTCTTGACCTAAAAGTGATAATCTACATATGTATATATATTTTTGTAGATCTAGGGCTATTTATATTTTAAATATCAGCTTATTCGGATTATAAATAGATTTTTGGCGATTTTTTTTAAAAAATGTGGCGTGCAATTTTGCTAATTAAGCGTAAAGTGCTTTATCTACATCTTTGGTATCTTTGGTGACCCCAGCTGAAATTTTCCGGCAAAAGTTTTCGTAGAATATTTTAATACTTAAGTGTCCTTTTTGAAAGGACTTTTTTAATTTTCTCGAAAAAGGGTTAAATTGACCCCTAAGGAGAGGAGCTAGAGGGTTAAGATCTTCCACAAAAATGATCCCCATAAAATTCCACAATATAACTCTGACAATGAGAATTCTCTTAGACATTAACTTAAATGAAAAAAAAATTTTGTCTTCCTATATTTTTTTTTTCAAAAAAAAAAAACAAAAAAACAATTGTTGGAAAAAAATATAAGCCAAATTTGTTTGATGGACTATTAGCTATATTATTGCCATTTCTATTTAAGCTTTAAACAGTTTTTTGTTGAATTCTGAAAATAAAGAAAGCAAATAAGCGAATTTAATTTCGACTTACTCTTCAAGTTCATTTTCAACACAACCTCGCATCTAAACACATATGTATTCCAATGAATTTGAATCTCTTACTAATGTCAAACCCTCTGACTGGCTGCCAGTGCTGGTTGCCTGAGTGAGCGACATGTGTAAGACTGTGTGAATAACTGTTTATCTAGCTAGGCTGACGGTCTGTCTGTTCGTCCGTCCGTCTGACTGGTTATGTTATTTCATATGATTTGGTTTGATTTTGCTGACTGCTTTGTTAAGTTGTTTTGGTTTTTGACTGTCTTGTATAATGTCATTTCATGTTGATTTTTAATGAGTCTCATTTTTGATTTTTGCTTTTTTATGTGATGGCGCTGCTACTCCTGCCTGTCTCTACTGCTGCTGGTATTGTCATTGTATTGTCTCTAGTTGTTCCTTTTTTTCGTTTGTTATGCCCTTTTTCTTCCTCTGCTAGATTTTTATTACTTTCTATGGTTGGTTGTGTTGTTGTGTTATTTTTTTGTATTGTTGTCTTGTTAATTTGTTCAGCTTTTTATACATATACACATGTGTGTATATATACGCATTTTAGCAAATAACAAGGATAAATATTACAATACATTAACATATATACTTGTATATATGGATGTATGTATGTTTGTGTATTTATTAACAATGAATACATGTCCTTGTTATCAGATGCCAGGCCATTGTTGTCAGTTTATGTAGATGATTGTCAGTAAGAGAGACAGAGTTTTTTTTGCTGTCTTATGTAGATATGTGTTTAAAATTAAAGCAAAATGGGAAAAAAGAAAACAAAAACATTTAGGCTTAAGTAATTTCTATGTATATGAATTTTGATTTTTTTTTAGAAGATTTTATGTCTTTTTGTTTTTGTATGTAAATGTTCAGAGGAAAGGAGTAGGATCAGTCAATGTGGTCTTATGAAATTCTATAAATTTTAGTTAATGTGATAAAACTAGTGACGCTCAGATGTTGAAACATTGGAAAGCTATCTTCACATCATCTGATAAAGGCAATTTGGGATGCTTTCATTAGGTATTTCTGATGATAAAATTCATAAAAATATCGTTTACCAATAGGTAAGTATATATCTGCTAAACTTATTGGCTTCAGGATACTGAGATGAACTAGAGAAAATTTACCAAAGATTTTTTACAACATAAGATAAAGACGACAAACGATATTATTTTAATATTGATATAGAGTTTTGAAAAAATGTTAGTATCAAATTCAATCTGAATAGAAATTTGAAGATTTTATTATATTGGTGAGTTTTTCGGTTTTAACAAAATCATTACCAGAACTTTGAAGCCTCCTTGTTGAAAAATAATTGTATAATTCAAAATGATCATTTGTTCCGATTCTGAAGACTTGTAATGTGGTCAACCTAAACTATATTTAGTATTCCTAAAAATCCTAAAATTTTATTATTTGTACAACTTAAAAGTGCGGTATCTTTTGAACAGGGAACATGTCAGTATAAACAACAATGTTTTTTTTTGCTTGGAAAATGTCGAATTTTGTTCCAACAAATCGTCATACGCGGGAAGTATTGCTTTACTTCTTTAATTTGAAAAAAATTACGCTGAATCACACAGATTGCTCACCGAAGCAATCTGAGATCCATTGGTTTCAAAGAGCGAGAGATGGTTTGTTCGGTTCAGAAGTGTTAATTTTGACACAGAAGACAAAGATCGCCCAGGCCAACCAAACAAGTTTGAATACCATGAATAGGAGGCATTACTTCATGAAGGTTGTTATCAAACTCAAAAAGAACTTGCAAAATCTTTGGGAGCTACTCAAGGAGCAATTTCAGAATATTTGCGAGTACCAGGATTCATGCAAAATAATAGAAATTAGGTACCAATCGAATTAAAGCCAAAATACGCTTTTGCGTTTCCGAAATCATTACGATAACCCGAAGAGTAAGATATATTATGTGTAGCCCATTTAACCTGCCGAATCTATACCAAAGCCAGAACCAAAAAGGTCCTATCTATTGTGAGCTACAGAAATCTTCCTATTTTGTTCTAACGCATTCACTTCTCTATTTACTTCGTCCTCGATCTGCCTTCCATATGTATGAGATGGTCGTCCCCTTCGTCTCCTTATTTCAATCGACTGTTTTTTCCTAGAGCGTGCAATTAGATATGGTTCTCTGCCAGTATACACTTTGGAGTGGCAGCGTTCGTAGTTAAGCAGTCGTAGAGAGGGTAGATTTTACATTGGCATTGAAGATTGCAATTTTCATACGCAGAGATAAAGACGGTGATCTCCAAATAGGTCTTAGGCGGCGAAATGTTTGATTTGCCTTCTGCAAGCGATTATCGATGTCGTCACCAAATGCCCGTAGATACAATGCTCCCAAGATAGCAGAATTTACTATTTTGCTTGAACCTATTACAAATAAATTCAGGGAGGTGACATTTATATGTAAAGTTTTTGCTTTCACGATATTTATTTTCAAACCTGCTGATTCTACTACCAATACTTCGTATGTTCGCCGGTAGATCTGAGTAGCTGTGAGCCAGTAGACAAATATAGTCTGCATAATCCCCTTATCGAATATAGAAGTTATGACAGGACACATCCCTGTCGGACAGCTATCCCAACTCTCACAATTTGCCCTACAAAAAGCATTACAGTATAAGCTTTGTATAAGGAGTATAAGTTTGAGACGTATTCTTCTATATGCCAATAAACTGTAAATCACATCGTGGTTTAGTTTATCGAAGGCCTTCTCGAAGTATATGAAGCATAGATACAGTGGTGAGCGCCACTCTACAGATTGTTCAACAATAACAATACCTGTTAAATAGTATTTAGAATAAAGTGGTGGGGAAGTTTTGCCTCGCCGGATACGCTTCACTTTGGAATATAGTTTACGATATGGGTTTGATTCGTTATTGCCAGAAATATGGGAAAAGGTCATAACTAACAATGGCAAATACTTTGAATAAATGTATATTGTAAAAATTTTTCAAAAAATAAAGCTTAGTATTTTAAAAAGTTCCGCATTTTTAATTATTATTAAGTAATAAACCCAATATAAACCATGAGCCTGTACAAAAATTAAAGTAAAGCTAAATTTCGAAATTCCGCTGGCTTCATGGCCATGGAAAATAGGTATATGAAATATTATCGGATCAGAGAAGAGTATAGTTTGAGAAACTAATATATTTAATCGAAATTATTTACCAAAAATAAATGTCTGTAAACATTTCACTTATGCCAGTCCTTTAACATTTAAGTCTGTAAAAGCATGTGCTTAAGTGATTCTAATAAAGTTTTTCTACTAATTTTATTGGTTTTTAATATGATTATACATATACACAGCCTCGCACTTACATACTTTCCTACCACAATTTTCTTAGTATTCAATACAATAAGTTTCCATCGTTATTTCCCTTTTTTTCTCTCTCTATCTACTTTGCTCATATCCTTGATTAAAAGGGATTTTTGTTACTTAATTGTATTGTATTATAATCATGTGTTCGTATCTCTTTATAACATTTGTTTAAGCATAATTAAGCATATGAGTATGTATGTGAGGAGGCTGTATAAGGGAACGTGTATAAATATCAATTTCCTCTAATCCTTAATCATTTGTCTGTTTTGGAAGTTTTTTGGTAATTTGAATGCAACATTGAACACAAAATTGGTAATAAACTTAAGAGGCGTTAAAATCAAGAGGAATATGAATAAATTTAAGGCGCATTAGGGTTATTGTTAAAAAGAAAGTAAGTATTAGTTTAAGGACTTAGTTAAATTGGGAACAAATAGAGCGTATATAATAATAGCCGAGCTATGATAATATAAACAATAGTAGATATTGAATACTTGAACCAGATTTAAGGTTTGATCTTTTGAATACCCTTCATATGGCGCTACAATAACAATATTTCTATATACTAGACCTTTTTACTTTATTGGTAAAAAATAATTACAAATTTGGTAATAATCACATGCAATCACTATCAGTTCCATAACAATATATTTTTTTGTTTTGAGTAATAATTAATTAAACGAAATTCGATAATAATCATACGCAACTCTTAATTGCATAATTTAATATCGTACTGTATATTTTTAAAAAGCTGTTCAGTAAAATCTCGATATAACGAACGATATAATGGCAGGCTCATTCGTTAAATCGTAAAATTCGTTATTTCGAGATTTATTCTTTTAATAAGTTTTAAATGGTCTCACATTAGGAGAACAAAATTTGTCCATATTTTGTAGTTTTTGTTAATTGTTCTTAGGGATGCTGACTTGGGCCATTACCGAGGTTTAATAGCTTGCTAGAAAAAACAAATAATTGTAATGGTATACTAGCACTGGCTCATCCATTAGCAAATGATCGCCCAACAGCAATTTGTTCTGCACTTTCCAAAGTTATGGAGAGTATGGTTAACTACTATCTTGATAAATATAACTCTGCTACAAAATGACACTTTTTGTCAGAACTTGAAAAGCCACCTAATAAAGTTTGTAGGCCTAGGTGAGGATATACTAAAACCGTTTTCAAAAATTTTTAAACACCCTCAAAATTTTGAGATATTTTGAAAAAACTGTTTTAGGGTAGGTCATAGTACTTTAGTAAATCTAACTCACACATTTTTAGACCGATCTCAAAATTTTAAACAATTAAAATTAGGTAAAGAATTAAGCTTCCATAAAATGTATGTATAAAATCTATATTCCTAGAAGTTGTCTAAATTTTTATAAATAGTTTCGCATTCTTTTTTATTTTTTTCGTAATTTTTCAAATTCAACAATAGTTATTTTAATTTTTTTCTATGACAATTTTATATAGACAAAAATGAGGCATACATATTAAAATTGGTTTATACTTGCAAAAGTTATTAAAATTTTCGAAAAAAAAGTTCCACAAAATTTACCCTTTTAAATTAAAAATTGTACAAACATTTTTATTTGTATAATTTTTTGTTTTTATTATTCATATGGGGGAGAAAATGCTAAAAAAAGGTGTTAATGAAAAGTTGAATAACATTTACAATTTTCATCCGATTTGAATAATTAAAATGAAGGTTTGTTAAGAACTAAATTTCCTTTATACATTGGTATACACTTTTATAAGCTTCCATATCAAAATAAGCAATGAAAAGCGACTAAAATCAAAAAAGTTGATAAACTTTGTTTTTCTTTTAGACATTCTTAACAAAAACAATACCTATGACTTACAACTGTATTAAAGAATGCACATCATTTTAAAGCCCATTCAGTTGTCTTTTCAGCCCCGTTTAAAAATTTAAAGTCGGACAGAGACTGACTTAGTTACAAATCGATAAGTTGACGAACATCACTGAAAACGTTTTTTTTAGAATAACTTCTGATTTCGAGGGTGTTTCTGAAATTTTTTGACACAATTTCTAATGTACTAAGCAAGCCCGAGAACCCACGCTAGGTTGTTTTCCAAGGTTTTTTATTCCATCGTAGCACCGTGTATTTAGAGTTCAACAAACTACTCAGCGACCGTCAGTATTGCTTTCTTAGAGGACGTACTACAGGACACTTGCTACATTTGGCGAAAGTAAAGTGGTTGCTCCAGATATTTCTAAGGCGTTCAATAGGGTGTGGACTTAGGGTGGCGATTAGTAAACAAAAACTGGCTCTTTGTCAGCCTCACCCCTCAGTTTTTTGAACATTGTTACAAAAAATTATCCTGAAAAAACTTTAGGTAAATCGGTTGGGGTTGAGATGTGCCGCAAGCCCTTTGAAGTTTTCAGATTCATTCTAGGAAATTTAGTTGCGCAAGTCTCTTGTGTTTGTAGATGCCAGAGGTAATGTCTGGTCAAGGAGAGGAAAATTTTGCATGCTGTTTTATTGTTGGGTAAGAGACTTGCGCAACTAAATTGCCTAGTGTGAAAGGGGTCTTACAATTGGAAAAAAATACAATTTTATCAGTTTTTGTAAAATTTTTGCCTTTAAAAAATTACTTTTGCAATTTAATTTAAAAGAATCGAAATTTGTACGTAATTGTCAGGCCACTAGAACAAAAAATTAACATATTTTGAGAAATATTAGAAATATAAAAGCCTATTTTCACTTAAAATGTATCAATATTTACTTGCGTAAAAGTTTTTGTCTTTCTATGATACCTTTCACTTATTTGCAGGTATGACCAAAAAAAAATTATTTTTTTAATGGCAATTTCAATACTCCATTTTCAAATTTTTAAAAATTTTGTTAAAAAAATTTCAGAATTTTTTGATCATTATATTTGGATTTATTGAGAATATATGTACACAGAAAAAAGAAATTCATAATTGGAATGAATTTTGTAATAAATATTATTAACCGAACATGAATTTTTTTCACAAACTTTTTTCATTCAGATTAAGAACATGTTCATAAATATTATAAAATTGTACATGACATAATTTTTGCTTTTTTAACGTAAATTTTATATTTTCGAATAAATTGCATTATAATTGTATTATATATTGAATTAGTTCAAACATTTTTGCATAATAGCCATATATTGGCCAATATTTTAAGATAAATCAAAAATATCTGAAACTTAAAAAATATGATTAAACATAATAAAACATCTATAAACTTAAAAGCATCTCATCTTCTTAAAAAAATATAATCAATTTCGCGCTTATTAAATCATTTTGTAGCTGAAAATCATAAAAAAGTAAAAAATTCCCAAAGAAAATTTCAAACATTTTTGAACAACATAAAAACATAAATGAAATTGACATTATATTTTACATACCTTCTAGATTTTGTTTAGAAACATGAAATATGAAAAAAATCATACTATTTAAGAAATTATATATAAATGTTATGAATTGAAATCAAATCATAATATTTATGTTGAAACTTTTTTGTGTAATAGGGAATAAAAATATTAAAAAATTATGAAAATATCTTTTATAGTTTTCCGTACCTAAGATTTAAATTTTTCAATTTTCGAAAAAAATAATTATTTGGCCATATTTTGGCGAATAAGTAGAACCTATTCAGAATGTTGTAGTCCAGATAATTCTAAATATAGTTTGAAAGCTTTAGTAAAATCGGAAATCGTTAAACCTTAAATCGTGAAGTTCATAGGTAAAATTTTTCAATATTTGCAATTTCTAATGGAAAGATAGCGAAATGTTATAT
Source organism: Calliphora vicina (assembly GCF_958450345.1). Taxonomy (NCBI): domain Eukaryota; kingdom Metazoa; phylum Arthropoda; class Insecta; order Diptera; family Calliphoridae; genus Calliphora; species Calliphora vicina. The sequence continues at coordinate 27,837,174 of NC_088781.1, forward strand.
ATTTTTGGGCTGATTTTGATGAAATTTAATAAAAATATAACATTAAGTCTAGTATTTATTATAACAGCTCAAAAACGGAAATTAACCCTTAATGGCACTTGGGGTTAAAATGAGACTCAACTTTTAAAATCACGAAAAATACAGTCAATATGAATTGAGCTAATATTAATGGTTTTTATAATTAAATAAACTGAATCATTTCAGTTATTTTTTATAGGAACTCCTTGTGGGAATAATACGAATTAATGTATATAACAATGGATTGCATGTGTAGGGGACACCCAAGAACTTATAAAAACCAAAAAATAACAAAATAATTAAATAACGTTAACAAAATATTCTACATACAGCTTAAAATATCTTACTTTAATTTGAAAAATGGTATTTTTATTACTTAAGAATAAATCATTAAAATCTTTATAAATATTTCATCCAAGAGTATGAGTAATATTTAATTAAACGAAATTCCATATTAATCATACGCAGTCATATAATACATTAAATGGCATAAAAAATCAAAATATTCTACAAACAGCTAAAAAATCACAAACTATTTAATAAACAGTCATTACAGTAATTCTATACTCATTATTTTAACCCCTCTATTTCACGGCCTCTTTTATAATTATTTAATTAAAATGATTTTATACAAAGTTCTTGTTTTTTTTTTTGTCCATAACATTTCATTAAACTAATTTATTAGCTAAAAATAGTTGAAAACTACAAGTAGTTTTTATGCAAATTGCTGTTTTTATTATTGTTGCAACAAACATACACACGCATTTTTAATTAAATAGATCAATTATGTATAATTACACAACCCTAAACATACAAAATAAATTTTAATTTATTTGAATAGGTCGCCAGCACAGAGAAATAAAAATTATATGAATTCGATTATAATTTGGCAACCAAAAACAGACCATTGGTCAAAAAAATACTAATTTATTGAATTAGAATGCAATTAAATTAGACGACATACCAACAGATATACTACTAAATGCCACTCTTCAATATATATATTAGGATGGTCTTTATTTTGATGTTCGATGGCCCCAAAGTCTAAAAAGCAATTGGTGAAATTTCCATTTTTTTTTTCTAAATTTTTTTTAACGAAATTTCAAAATTTTAATAGTTGTCCTTATAATGGGGACTGTTCATATTAAAAGGATTTAGATCAAAAGTGCAAAATAAGGATCAACCTATTACACGTGAATACATACACTTTGAATTTATAAAAACAGTCATTCAATTGCTAAAAGAAAAAAATTAACAAATTGTATTGAATTTACACCATATAAAATTGCCATTAAAACAAAACTTACATGAAATTATTTTTGTTTAATGGAATTTAAATTTATGATGAGGTTTATTTTTTGTTGTTTGCACAATGAAAATTTATTTAAATATTTTGCGTACGTGTATGTTTTGTATGCGGTTGTTCGCATACATTGTCTGACAATGTGTGCTGTAGTTAATAAAATGTAATTGGTAAAACAAAAACTAAAATGTATTGAACAGAGTTGTTAAATAATTGGGTCATTAGCAGTATAAATTATTTTGAATTACTCAATAACTAGTAAATATTTTACCATGTAACACTAACTTCATATATGTGCTGGTAGAGATGTAATAACTGAAAAATAAAAGTATCGGAAAAAGTATATATATATATATATATATTTAGATATTTAAGAGAATAAATTAGTGTTTAGGGATATGATACAGTACAATTGTGTTTTCTTGAAACAAAATATGTAGCCCATATAGAGTTTCGAGAACTAGGTGTGGCAGATGCAATATAAGTCATTTATAATCGTACTTGTAGATGGCATTTTAACCCTATTGTTATATTGGTTTTTAAGGTCTTAGAATGAGATTTCAACAATTTCCTTTAAATTTTTATTTTGTTTAACTAAAAAAAATATTTTTTTTTAAGATTCACATGATTGTCGCAATTAAATATATGAGTTCAGTAAATATATATATATATATTGTTCTCTGATTATGCTAACCATAAGCAGAGAATAACATAATGTGGTAAATCATTCATCATAAAAATTGTTGTCATAAACATATACTTATTTATTACATTCATATATATGATTGCTACACTAATATGAGTTGTAACATAAACATATTATGGTTACCGTAATCATATACATAATTGAAGTGACGCCCAATTGCTATCAACACTTTTAAAAACTATATTTCTTAGGTTTTCCAATAGAAATGTATAGCGAAATGGTTAACAACAAATGCTGCTGTAAAACTGGGATATTATTTTTCATTACTATTTACTTCATATATCGAGCCCTTAGCGCTAAATTAACGTAAGCTACAAAATACAAATTTTACAGGAGAAGGTTTTTTCAATTATTTTGAAATTTATACATAGAATTAAAAATGTTATGATGCGATATAATATAATTTCGTTCAAACTATTTGTTTATTTTTCAAAAATATTTACAACTTCTGACAATTTAAAATTCATGGAATACTTTATTGAAAAATATGACAAAAATTGTTTTTTTTTATTGAATTTTTGCATAGATACAAATTTTTTGAATTGCAATAAAATATTTATTTATAAATATTTTTTAATGAAATTTCACAGTTATGTAAAATTTTTTATTTAAAATGAAAAAATAAAAACGAATTTTGAATTTTATTATCAGCAATGCCGCAATTCCCAAAAAATTTTTAAAAAATCCCAAAAATGGAAATTTTTAGTTTTTTGGCTATAATATCCATAAAATGGTCGGAGTTATCGTAATCCTTTACAAAAGAATTAAAAGCATATTGGGCCATATAAAATCGGTTACTATATTTTGATATCGAAAATGCGAATTTTTGGCCTAAAGTTTAATTTTACATAAAAAATAGGTGTTTTTTGAATGGACTTGGTCCCCTCGGTAACAAAAATTTTAAATTTTTTTTTCATTTAGAATATTTTATGAAAACTTAGCTTTCAGAAAGTATAAATTCCTTATACATCTTCTTAAAAAGAAAAAAAGTTCTTTTTCCCAAAAAATTAGCGAAAAATCGGCTTTTTAAAATGTTTCAAATTAAAATGCATATAACTTTAGACTTAGTTATTATTATTAAACAGTTCATTTTCTATTTGACACATACATATGTTGTTATTCTAATGAAGGAAAACTAGAGAAAATCGAAAAATATTTGGATACGCTGTTATCAAAAAACTGAAGTAGGTTGGGTAAAAATTTTGAAAATTTAATTTTCAAATGCGAATATCTCCTAAGCTATAAGAGATAATTGATAGCTACGACTAGGTCTTTTGTAGCGCTCGATGAAAACATTCCATCGGAACACAAACGAAGAAATAGGATCGTTTTAAAAATGTAAAATACCCGAGGTGTCCTACTTTAAGGAGCCTTGGTCGTGCCTCTGGTGGGCCCATGTAGTCAATGTTTAGAACTTAAACTCTACAACACTTCTTCTTTGAGCAAGTGAAATTGCATTCAAACCAATCTAACCATTTAGAAGTTACAGATTTATTTCCCACTTTTTTTTCTATACCAGATTTATTTCCCTCTTTTTTTTCTATACCAGTATGTGTCGCTTACGATAAAATTCGTTTAATGTAAAATGTAAATATTGACTTACGATAAAATCTTCCCCCTATAATTTTGAAGTTATTAACAATTTTGATATTCTGAGAACGCTAAAACATCAGTCGGTCCATAAAATTTTAATTTTAGCAATAAAAAAATTTGAAAATGTCGCTTACGATACTTTGGCGCTAAGGGCTCGATATGCTTGTCTATTAATTATTTTCCTTTATAAGGGCTTATCAACAACCTTCGTAGGATTGTTTTGAAATAGTTATCCGGTTTATATTTTGACGATTAATTCTTTAAAAACCTCAGTTTCGGGAAAATATTTCGAAAAATTACCCCATTTTTAAACGTCCGAGAGCTCGATTTTTCTTGAGAATGTAGCTTTACAATAAGGTATAAATAAAGTTGGTAGCATTTTGGCAGCCCAAATTAAGTGCTTAATATCGAAAATATTTTGAAAAATTACATCATTTTTAAATGCACGCATATAAATCGTAATTTCTAAAGCCCAGAAAGAGCTAGGAGGTCTGATTTTTGCACATTTGCCAAATAAGGTAGCTTTATACTAAGATATAACATAAGTAGGTAGCATAATAAGCCCGATATAAATGAAGTTATATGGGTAATATTTTGAAAAATACCCCAAAATTACCCCATTTTTAAATTCCCGCATAAAAATCATAATTGCAAAGTCCTAAATGAGTTATGAAGCTAGATTTTTGAATGTAAGGTATAACTCTAATAGGTAACATAACTATTAGCAGTTATGATGCAGTTATATGAGAAATATTTCGAAAAATGCCCCCAAAATTACTCCATTTTTAAATACATGTCTTTTAAGTACTTTAGTCTGCCTTTTCGAGCATTTTCATCTGTTTAGTCTGCCTGAGCATTTTCGGTAAGTTTTCTTAATTTTTTTTTCTTTTATTAAAACAATAAAATTTCCAACAAAAATTCTGTTTTAAAAGTATGGATGTTTTTTAATTTTTTATGTCTTAACTATGTTTCTATTTAAAACAAAGTTTCTTTAAGAGCGTGTAATAATTTTAAATTTTTCTGAAAGTCATCTTAAAGTAGGTAATTGTAATGTAGGAAACATGTTAAATTTTATACTCTTCTGAAATTGACCCATTTTTAAAAAATTCTAATTTATGCTATTTGTTAAAAAAATAATTAATCTGAGATTAAAAATGGGAAAACTTGGATGTGTTCTTAATTAATTCACAAAGTATATAAAAAATCCAATTTATAGAATTTTTGTTTTCATTTTTGAATTTTTTTTTAATTTCATTGGGTTATGTTAATTAATTAAGATTTATAATTTAGAATCTCCAAAAGAAATATAATTCTCATTGAGAAGTTACTTAATTTTCAAATATCCGGAATATTTTGAGAGCTACTTTACGTAAAAAATAGTTTTTTTTTTCATAAATTTTGTGTATTTGACTAATGATGACTATTAATTACATACATTTATTTTGTTTAGTTGAGTTGAGATAACCGAATTTGTAGCCGAATGAGTCGGTCTTAAAGATCAATTTTTTCTATTGCGGCTGATAAATTTAGGTTGGTGTGACAAAAATTTTTATTTTTTAAACGTAATTCTTCTTTCTCAACTAACTATCTTCTCCTCGAACAAAATCTTAGAATATAATAGAATCATTCGATTGGCTACAAATTTGGTCATCACAACGAATCTGTTATCTTTGTGTTGGTAATAAATTTTGGTATGTATGACTGAAAAATTATTTTCATTTAGGACAATTTTACTCCTAAAATAGTTTGAAAATGGAAGTTATTTCTGAAAATAGACAATTTTCCTACATCTTATTAGCTCTGGTCCAAATGCGAACCTTATTGAAAAAAAATTTAAAATTTCTTTATTCCAACGTTCGACTATTTATAATTTTCCTAATTCAGTTAATAAAGTAAATCTATATATATAGAACAATTATTATGATGTAGAGTACTAACAACCACAATTTATACCCAAAAAAATCGGAGTTTTTTTAATTCTCTAATGCCGATGGTTTTATATTCACCTGTCTATGATCAGCTATTTTTTAAATTTTCAAGAACATAGACTTTTATATGAGCATGAGGAACGAATATAGCAAATTTAGTCGAATTCGGAATTGATTTTAAAATAACTATAAAGAATTGTGTTTTCCCATATTTTTCATGTTAAAGAAATGGGGTATAATATGCAGGGGTTTTCAAGAAGTAAAAAATCGTATAGCAGAAACGCATTCTATGGAAAATTCTAAGAAAGTTTCTTCAAGAAACCGTAGGTTTAAAATCAAATCCTATCTTGCGCATTTCATCATTTATCCAATAATAAAACTACTAAAAAAATTATATTGAAATATCATTGGATAAAAGATGAAATGCATAGATATGATTTGATTTTAGACCATGGTTTCTTGGGGAATATTTCTTAGAATTTTCCATAGAATGCGTTTCTGCTATACGATTTTTCGTGAAAAAAATCGACCCACCCTAACGAATATGCTTGTAATTCTCCTCGACCATTATGTTGCGTGAAACATTTATATTCTTGGCTGAGTTAAGGTTGTTAAAAGTAAGGATGCTGTCTTTTCTCACAAAAAGGTAAAAAAATAATTTAGTGCCTCAACGTCAATTTAAAAGCGCTAAGAAAATTAAAATTTTTGAAAACATTTAGATTTTTTATGATTAGATAGTAACTCATCCATTTTCTAACCGATTCTGTGAATTCTGAAAAATCGAAAAGATTGAAACTGATAAGTCATGATATAAACTCAAATATTTTGAACAGTAAATTGAATATGCTACGGAATTGCGAATTTGAGTAGAATATGGAACAAATAACAATGGAGCATTTACCAAAGAAAAAGTTAAGAAGTTTTTTTTTTCAAAATAAGTTTTAAAATTTTCGTTATATTGAGATTGTTTAACCTTCATAGGGTCTTTAAATTTAATGATCTTGACCCAAATAGAAAATAAATATTTGTTTGCCAATTTTTTTAAAAAAAAACACCTACCGTATTGTTGACATTTGAAATTAAGTAAAATTCAAAAAGTATCAACCTCACTTTTAGAAAAAAAAAAATAAAATTTTAAATGGGTTAAATCTAACCCGAAGACGCAATGAAGGTTAAAAAATTTTCCGTAATTTTGAGCTTGTTTTAAATTTTTTTTATGAAAATATACGATGCATTTCTATTTCAACTTTTGTATTAACTCAAAATAATACCTTTTTGTTGTATAAAAGTGGTCACTACATTATCACGAAAATGGTCTCACATGTTGTTTTCGAAATGAAAGAGTAATCGGAATACGTTGAAATTTGTACATTAGATAGATATTGATGTTGTAAGTTGATTTCTTGAAAAAAGTGAAATTTTCAAAATTTTGAGTTAATACTCTCTTGTTGATCAAGTGCGATATATACTTAAACCAAAAAATTATTAAAATTTTGGAACAAAACTAGAAACATTTTTTTGGAAAAATTGTAGTAAGATTGTGAGCTTTTATCTCTGGTGTGGTATTGAAGTCCTGATTTTTACAATTGTAATGTCAGATTTTCCAATACAAAACTGTTTTTAATATTTACCTTTGAAACTAATATTTTTTTATATTTAAATGCTATATAATAAAAATTTGAGAATCTTTCATTCGCGGTAACAAAGATAAACGGTTATTATAACATGATCTCTATTTCGTGTATGTGATCTCAATACAATATAAAATTCTATTAAATTGTAGTTCAGAAATCATGCAAAAACTGAATTCCAATAGAATTTAAAATGTAAATTTTAAATCCAAAATCCAAAATTTTGAATTCCTTTTTATTTTAAACTAAGCTCATAAATCAAATAACGATTTTAATTTGAAGACAGCTTATTATCTGATTAAACAAATATTTATAAAACATTTAAGGCAGTAAAAAAATTGTATTTTAATTTTTTTTTTAGATTTTGAAAAAAAAGAAAATGTTGCTTCAAATCTCTGAAATTTTACACTAAATAAAATTTTATTTTATATTTATATATTGTATATTAAACAGTTTTCAACTTACCACAAAACAGAAAACAGTATAGAAGTTGTCGAACATATACAAAAGAATAGAACGACAGGATTAAATGGTGATAATTGATTAGCAGGATTTTATTACGAAAAAAACAAAACCTAATACGAGTAATAATATTAGCAGCGTCAGAAATAATGAACATGCACAAAATATCAATATGCAATTCAGTAGAGAGTTTTTACACAAAAAAAATTGTTTTTGCTGTTGGGTTTAACCACATGAACATGAATTTTAATCAAATGTTGTGGTTGCTGTGCAGCTTTATAATTTAGAATCCATAAAATATTTAATTCATACACTTTTATTTAGTTTATGGCGGTTGGTTAATTTACCAGAAAACATACACTTGTTTTGAAAAAATAAAATAAAAAATTAAAACATTTTATTAGTTTTTGTAATTGGCAGAATTGAAAGGGGCTTAAGGATTTGTGTATGGGAATTTATGTTGTTACAATTAATTTTTGAAATTGAAAAAGGAAATGTTTGTAAAGTATAGATCAATTGAAATTAATTTGGAGAAATTGTTTTAAAATTATTTAAAATTAAGAATTATTTTTGAAGAATTTAATTTTTAAATTTTTGTGAAATATTTCAAATATTGTTTCTTTTGTAGTTCGATTTTCATAGTTATGTTCAATATATTTTCTAGGGCTTGGTGGCAAAATTTGTTCACTTGCGTTTTAAAGACTTGACTTTATGTTAACACTTTAACACACTTATTTCTATAATAAATATTTTTTTTGTTCGAATTTATTTTTCTTTAGTTTTGTTTTTACGGCCACGTTAACAAACACATCTTTATCACACCACTCGCGTTTCATAACTGGTCAAGTAAACGTTTAAACTTTCTTTCCCAGAATTCTTTTGCGGAAATTCGTGTGCAGTCATTGTTTTTTTTTTTGTTTGTTTGCTTCTAAATATGCAGCTTTATGTTTGTGAGGTCCTTTTATTTTAAAGCCAAACACTAGTCTTAAGTGGATTTTTAGACAATATTCCTTTACTTTTGCTTTGCTGTTGTAACATTTAGTAATTCTTCTTTGGTTTTTTTGCTATTATTTTGTTTAGCTGGAGTCACCACCCGACCACCTACAACACGCAATGACGACTGAAAGAGTCTAAAGATAGTGACGACTTAACGTATGGCTCATTACCAAAAGCGTAATACGAGTAAGAAATTTGCACAGACACACACTCTTGCAACAGAATGTGGAACAAACCGAATCGTCATCAAATACGATGTGAAAATTTGTGTTGAACTAAAATTGAAAAGCGCCGAAGACGACGTTGTTGAGGTTGAAGTTGATGATGACGACTCTAAACGAAGTGTTTGTTTAAAATAAATGAGAGAAATTCTTGGGGAGTTTTTGTAACTTGTTTCCGTTTTTTTTTTTCTGGTTTGAATTAAATTTTGCAAAAAGGCGCAAGAGTATGAGATAATAGTTCGGCAGCAAAGCATCCAAAGAGTGTGTCAGTAAGTCCATTTGCAACATACACACTCACTGCCACAAGCTGTAGCACACTTACACGCACACATCGTAAAAAAAAAATAACGGCTTTAACAAACTAGTTCAATTGAGAAGAGGCATGCAACGCACATTGACAACATTATAAGCACTAATGGAAATGAAACACTACAGCATCCTTTTCTCGCTCTCTTTTACATATTACACTTTGTGTCTCTGTCTCTTGCTCTTGCTCTTTCTCTATAGCTCTCTTTTAACTCTTATCTTCAACGACCCATTTTAATGCTCAATAATCCTGGCTGTTTATTTTTTTCCTGTGCTCTTCTTTAAATGTTTATTTTTGCCAGCGCCCGTAAGTCTGTTATCGACAGTTAACTATTCCGGGATAAATAAAATACAATTATTTGGAGATTTTTTTGTTTTTTACTTCATTTCTCTTCCAATTTGTTTCACTGTATCATTTACTTTTCAGTTCAAAAACCATTTCACTGCTAAAATTTTCCATATTTTTTTATTCGCCCATAAAAACACATACACTGCAAAAACTATTCTAGTTTTAAAATGCCATGAACTATTTAACTGGCTTAAAGTCTATGGCGTACTAAACTTAACAAATGATGGTAAATTCCTTTGAACTCTCTAAAACACAGAAAGACAGCCAGCCATACTAGCCTCAAAATGGTATAAAATGGAATTGAAATATTTGTTTCCGTTGGCAGCAAAAAAATATATATTTTTGTTACAATAAATACAAAAAATTGTAGTATTTTAGGGATGTGTCTCTGCTTTGAATTGTGTCTTTGTAGTTGTTTGTTTCCAGTGTTTTTTTGTTAATTTTATTTAAATTTTTAAAGTCATTGTCGTCTCTTCTATGTTTATAGTGTTATAAAAAATATGTTGCTATATTTTTCTATTTTTCTCTATGTCATATTGTTTTAAGATTTCATTATAATTTTTTTTAATACCGCCAAAATATGTAATTCCTTTCATTTCATTACAATTTGTCTTTTTTGATTTCTGCTCTTATATATGCTTGAGTTTTTGCCAAAGCATATTTCCACGTCTGGTTTACATTTAATTTGAAAACGCTAAGAAATTCTTTTAAAGATTTAATTGACACGTAGAGATTTTATGTACGATGCACAAGAATTTTGTTACAAAATTCTTAAAACCTAAAACGTCTTTTTTAATGTTGTTAAATACGTAAGTTGTAAATAAATGTGATTGCTAAATTAATTAAAAAATATAAAATTAATATTAAAATTTTCAAATGAAATAACGTTTATCATTTGAAGGGAAATATAACCATACCATATTTTATGATGGATTAATATCTTATAAGTAGGAAATGGAAGATGGCTATATGAGATATCTTTTTTGCAATTAAACTTTTTAGTTCAATAACCTCTGTTCTAAAGAAAGTTAATAAAATTAATTAATAAAAGTATAACTATTTTTTGCGTAAAATCAAAACTATTTTTTATGAGACATCAAAGCATAAAATATTTCCTCAGGTTTCACTTGACTAAACTCAAACTTAGCACCATGTATAAAAAAATCGATTTTTTTGATTTATTTTGGCTCAAAACACCGTTGTTAACTCCGTTTTCTAATATTTTAATACAGCTCAATAGCAATCATATTGAAACTAAGGTAGCCAAAAAATTAGATAAACATAATTGTTAAATATAAATATTTTATGTTATTTTATAAAACAATATAATTTTTGTAAATTTGATCAGAAGTAATTCATCATTACTCGCAAACTATTATCGACAATTGGCTGGATTTTTTCTTGTTACATACATTGGTAGGATAATAGTATTTAAGAAATGGTACGACAACAAAAATGTGTTTTCAATTACGAAAATTATCTATTCAATAATTTTTGTATTTAAAGTTCAACAAATAACGGAAATTGTATATTCAATTGTCAAAATTATCAAATTCAAAACACAAAATTCAATAGAAAATATTAGAAAATTTTGCTTCTGAGCACATGAATACTTGATTCAATTATGAAATAATTGAAACCAGTTCAATATGTGATAAATATTGAAATTGAAACGGGTTAAAAATAGCTTTTTCTGTGTCAACTGGTATGATTTTTTTTATAACGGAATCCAATTCTCCCCTTCGGCTATTAATAAATTCTTAGGTCATAGTCAATTATTGTATAACATTTTGCATATTTTTGTACTTAAGAATAATTATATAATTTTTAGAGCAAAAAAATTTAACGCAAAGAAAATTGATAGATTTGCAAATTTTTAAAAAAAAATATTATTAAACATGGCTAGGAGATTCTATGTTCATATTCTATATTTTTTTAAATCAGAACACAAACGATGAAATAGGATCGTTTTAAAAATTTAATATACCCGAGGTGTCCTACTTTGGGGACCCGTGGCCGTGCCCCTGGTGTGCCCATGAGGTCAAAATTAAATACTTTCATACGTATTTTTATCTGTTTTTAATTTTTTTTATAAGTAAAGCTAATTTAAAAAACAACCACTGGAATGATCATCTTTACTGTATAATCATCTCTACCTGGAAGGAAAAATTTTGCTATTTCAATTGGTCATGCCATGACAAAGTAAATAGTTATTAGGAATATCTGGTGAAGAAAATTGTGATAGGCTTAAAGTTGATTCGAATCAATTTCATATTAGTGCATGAAGTCTAACCAAAAATGAGAGAGATCTGAACAGGGGGTGTCGGAACTCCCATACAAAGTAAATAGATACTACGGTTATTTAAACTTTGTCCGAATAGATCTCTTATAGTTTGGCTGAAAAATTTTCGGAATAGTATTAGTGGCCGTGAGACTTCCCATAGTAAATAAGTATTTAGTTTCGAATATCAGGAGAATTGATTTTACGTAATTTGTCTAAAAATGGGCTGGTTATTATTTGTGGACATGGAACCGCACATACAAAATAAATAAATATTATGAAATACCTGGTGAACTTTGTTAGAGAAAGTTGTAAAACTTTGAAGCATTTATTTCTTTGCCATGGTACATAGTTGGCGGAAAATGTGCTGGATTGGATAAGTAGATTAGTATACAATGTATATAGATATTTTCAAATATTTGAAAAAGCATAATTGTGAAAGTCTTTAAGATTAATACGGATGTATATCTTACTACTGTACGAATTTTTGTTAAAAATTGGTTTCGATCTCGTCAATTTTTAGCAAAAATTCATACAGTAGTAAGGTATACAGGTATATATAGTGGATGTAGGACCTTCATTACAAAAAAATTTAATTTGGCTGAAATTGGACGGGATCGGCTTATTGATTATGACCCCTCTCATATAAATAAAATAGATATAATATATGGAGAATTATAATATTTAAGTAAACCTAGAAATGAGTTATTTTGTTATCATTGTACAGATCATATGTATATAAAAATGGATGGAATCAGAACAGTGGAGTGGTATCTCCGATACCAAGTATATTGTTATTTTCGAATATCAGGTGAGCTGTAATTGTGAGAGTCGTTAAATTTTAAGTAAATTACGACGATACCAGTGTTCTGTTAACCAACATCGGAGGGACGCACAGAGGGATTTTGGTGTCAAAAGTCAATTTTTCAAACACATAATTTAAAAAATCAAATAATGCAGTTTTATAGAGAAATGTTTAAAGATGAAATGTACACTTATAGTTTTAAGAAAAATTTAATTTAATTTTTAAAAAATTTAAGTAAAGTTCACGCAAGGGTGTTAAGCAAAAATTTACTTATATTTTCACGCAATTTAGTGGTTTATATATATATAATTTTCCTAATAATACCATTTAGCTTTAACATTTTTGAAAAATATAACATTTCTTCATAAATAAAAAAAACAAGTAAGAAAGTATGGTCGGTCAAGCCCGACCACATAATACCCTCCACTAAGTAAAAGAGCAAAAACTTTTTTCTTTTAAAATTTCAATAATTTATAGTTTTGAGTGATTTTTGGAAGTGGGCCTTATATGGGGGCTATGACCAATTATGGACCGATCACCATGAAATTAGGTCGTGTGATTTATGTCTATATGAAAGTTTACTATGTTGAATTTTGTGAGTATACTAACATTTTTCAGCGATTTATGCATGTTAAAGTGATTTTCGGAAGCGGGTCTATATGGGAGCTATGACTAATTATGGACCGATCGTAACAAAATTTGGTGACATGAATTTTGTGTATATTAAACTTATTTGGAGCGGAATTTGTGGAGATACATATATAAATTAAACATTTATGACCGATAAAGTCCAAATTCGGGAGGACATTTGTATGGGGACTAGGTGAAATAATGGACCGATTTCAGCCAGTTTCAATAGGCTTGGTCATTGAGCTGAAAAACTAATATGTACCAAATTTCATCGAAATATCTTCAAAATCTGCGCACAAGGTTTACATGGACAGCCAGCCGACCAGACGGACGGACATCGTTTAATCGACTCAGAAAGTGATTCTAATCGGTATACCTTAAGGTGGGTATTAGACTAATATTTTTGGGCGTTACAAACATCTGCACAAACGCATTATACCCTCCCCACTATGGTGGTGTAGGGTATAATTAAGGGGATATCATAAACCCTTAAGAAGATATGTCCAAATCTATAAGTTTCTAAAAATTATTTTAATTTTGATTTTCCATGGAAAAAAATGTAGCCCCACTTTCCCCAAGCTTTTTTTTTTAAATAAAATGAAAGGTGGCAGTGTCTTGTTTCGATTAAAAAAATTTAGTTCTCGGAAGTTTTAGGAAAAGGATGAAAACTTAAAATTTTTTGTCGAATAATAAAAGATGTATGGGTTTCGTGGGCGGTTGGCGTGACCGATTTTATTGAAACTCGGCATGCGTTCTTTTTTTATTTCAAAAAATGTATATACCACTTTTGCTTGGATATAAACAATTGTATGCGAAAAAATCGATTTGGATTATATGAGCAGTGGGTGTTGGTAGTGGACGATTTTGATAACATTTAATTTTTTTCTTAGTTTGGTATATGGGGGATTTCATGTCAAGTGAACCAACTTTTGAAATCGATGTCTTCCGATCGGGATGAAATTTGCACCAAGGTTAGCTCTATTGGATAGTAACTCAGACACAATTTTTCAACAACATCGGTCGAGAACTCTCTGAGTTATAGGGGGTAAAATTTTGACAATTTGGTCAAACAGGGGTTTTTTCTTATCCATGTAACTTATTACCTATTGTTCTTAGCAAAATGTGTTCCAAATAGTATAGATAGCTATTTCTTCGATCTTTCGAAAAAAAATATTTAAAAAAAAAAATAAAAAATTTTTAATATTTTTTTTCCGAAATCAAAAACTTTTTTGACTTTTTTTTAAAATACGCTATTTTTTTTTTTTTTTTTTTTTTTTTTCTTAAAATAAAGTTTAGATATTTTCCTTGAACACCTACTTGGTCGCTTAGTGGGATGCGAGTGGGATATCTATCAAAATAAAAATTTTGTAACTCAAAACATAAAATTTTTGACTTTTTTTGCAAAATCAAAAACTTTGTTGACTTTTTTTTTTCAAAATGGACCCTTTTTTAATCTTTTTTTTTAGGTCAAACAAAAGCTTAGATATTATCCTTGAAGACCCTTTTGGTCGCTTAGTGGGATGCGAGTGGGATATCTATCAAAATAAATATTTTTTAACTCAAGACTTACAATTTTTGACTTTTTTTTTTGCAAATACGATTTTTTTTCCAAATGGGCCCTTTTTTTAAAATTTTTTTTGTAGTCAAAAGAAAGCTTACGTCCATTCCTTTAAGATATTTTTAGTCCCTTAGTGGGATGCGAGTAGGATATCTATCAAAATAAATATTTTGTAACGCAAGACATACAATTTTTTAATTTTTTTTTGCAAAATCAAAATTTTTTTCCAATATGGGCCCTTTTTTAATTTTTTTTTTTTGCTCAAAAGAAAGCCTAGGTCCATTCCTTTAAGATATTTTTAGTCCCTTAGTGGGATGCGAGTGGGATATCTATCAAAATAAATGTTTTAACACAAAAATTGTATGTCTTGAGTTACAAAACATTTATTTTGATATATATCCCACTCGCATCCCACTAAGCGATCAAAACCATCTTAAAGGAATAGGCCTAAGCTTTCTTTATAGCAAAAAAAAAAAATTACAAAAAGGGCCCATTTTAAAAAAAAGTCAAAAAAGTTTTTGATTTTGCCAAAAAATCAAAAATTGTATATCTTGAGTTACAAAATATTTATTTTGATAGATATCCCACTCGTATCCCACTAAGGGACCTAAAATATCTTAAAGGAATGGACCTAAGCTTTCTTTTGACTAAAAAAAAATTTTTAAAAAAGGGCCCATTTTGAAAAAAAATTCGAATTTGCAAAAAAAAGTCAATAATTGAATGTCTTGAGTTACAACATTTTTATTTTAATAGATATCCTACTCACATCTTCCTAAGTGACAAAATAGGTCTTAAAGGAAAAGACCTAAGCTTTCTTTTGAGCAAAAAAATTTTTAAAAAAAAGTCCCATATTGGAAAAAAATTTCGATTTTGCAAAAAAAAATTAAAAAATTGTATGTCTTGCGTTACAAAATATTTATTTTGATAGATATCCCACTCGCATCCCACTAAGGGACTAAAAATATCTTAAAGGAATGGACCTAGGCTTTCTTTTGAGCAAAAAAAAAAAAATTAAAAAAGGGCCCATATTGGAAAAAAAAATTGATTTTGCAAAAAAAAATTAAAAAATTGTATGTCTTGCGTTACAAAATATTTATTTTGATAGATATCCTACTCGCATCCCACTAAGGGACTAAAAATATCTTAAAGGAATGGACCTAAGCTTTCTTTTGACTACAAAAAAAATTTTAAAAAAAGGGCCCATTTGGAAAAAAAATCGTATTTGCAAAAAAAAAAGTCAAAAATTGTAAGTCTTGAGTTAAAAAATATTTATTTTGATAGATATCCCACTCGCATCCCACTAAGCGACCAAAAGGGTCTTCAAGGATAATATCTAAGCTTTTGTTTGACCTAAAAAAAAAGATTAAAAAAGGGTCCATTTTGAAAAAAAAAAGTCAACAAAGTTTTTGATTTTGCAAAAAAAGTCAAACATTTTATGTTTTGAGTTACAAAATATTTATTTTGATAGATATCCCACTCGCATCCCACTAAGCGACCAAGTAGGTGTTCAAGGAAAATATCTAAACTTTATTTTAAGAAAAAAAAAAAAATAAAAAAAAATAGCGTATTTTAAAAAAAAGTCAAAAAAGTTTTTGATTTCGGAAAAAAAATATTAAAAATTTTTTATTTTTTTTTTTAAATATTTTTTTTCGAAAGATCGAAGAAATAGCTATCTATACTATTTGGAACACATTTTGCTAAGAACAATAGGTAATAAGTTACATGGATATGAAAAAACCCCTGTTTGACCAAATTGTCAAAATTTTACCCCCTATAACTCAGAGAGTTCTCGACCGATGTTGTTGAAAAATTGTGCCTGAGTTACTATCCAATAGAGCTAACCTTGGTGCAAATTTCATCCCGATCGGAAGACATCGATTTCAAAAGTTGGTTCACTTGACATGAAATCCCCCATATATAATTCTCGGTGCCAAATTTCAGATCTCTACGACCACTCCTTATAATTTTTGCAAAAAAAAATGTATGATGCCTCTGTAGGACGTATACAGTTAAAAACTAATAAAAAATTCTTCCCCTAAAGGAAATAGATATTTGTTTACCAATTTTTTTCTAAAAACTCATCATATTTGTTGACATTTTAAATTAAATAAAAGTAAAAAAATCAATTTTAATTACAAAATTTGTCAAATTTGACCCGAAAACCTTATGAAGGTTAAGGAACTTCAAACTTCGTATTACCGCATAGAACCCATGTTCCAAATTACAATAATTTTGGAATTATTAAGGTACCTTGTCGAAAAATGTTGTTTCCTCTCGAATATATTAAGGCTATAGTAGAGATTACAAACAATAATTAAAATTCCTTTCAAGGACACAGCTAAATAAATAAAAAATCTTCTTTATTATCAATTTAATTGATAAACTGCCAAATTAAAATTTTATTGAATTTTTGTTTAATATTTGTGGTTTTCCTAATTGTTTGTATGTTTTATTTTCACATACTATAAATTAAATAAAGGCCAAATAAAAAAGAGCAAATTCTTAATTGCTTAGAATTATTGTTTGTTTGAAAAGCAAATAAATATAGGTATGTAGATATGTAATATACGTGATTGATACATGTGTTATAAATTATTATTTTATAGTAAGTTTTTTCATTGCAGGTGGTTGTAATAAACAATTGTTTGCTTAGTTCAAAAATTGTAAAAGAAATTAATTTGCGAACTTTGCTCTGACGTTAGTCTACTCCTGATAAATTGCTAAACAAGCTAACTTCAAACTACCGAGAGGTTGCCAATTTAAAGTTATCCCCTCTAAAAAACACTCTTTATATGCCGAATGGGATCAGAAATTTTTAAGAAAAGTTTGCATGAATATTAATTGTATGTGACTTTTCTTCTGCAGCATCAAAAAATTTAAGGTTTTATTAACTGAAAAATCAACAACATCAATATACCGCCACTGTCTTTATCTGTAAATTAACATGTTTCATTCCTAAAGCATTCCACTGTTTCATTTAAATATCTCACACAGGATACGTTTCACATACCAAAACATACCGGAGAGAGAGAGCATTAGTACTTCTATCCCCTGCGCATGTTCAAATAATGTTACATAAAATTCCATTACAAGTTAAATGTTTCACAAATGATGGTTCAGTTCAGTTGTTGTTACCATTTTGTAATGATAACAACAAGTGCATGAATGAGTAAATGTGGCAGTTAGTGGCAGTAATCCACCAGAACATATCTATAAATTACGTTACATTTTTGTGTAAGAATTTATGGTACACTGTCAATGCCCTTTGGCCGAAGGATGTTTTATCTTTCTTTTTGGGAAAGGGTGTAGATAACTCCACATAAGTTTATTCTACTATTTCTACTTTATTGTAAAAACCAATAAAAGGAATTTTAACAAAAAAAAAAAGTCTGCAAACTAAAGAAATTGATGATTTATATTAAAATAAAAGAAAAAAAAAAAGATTGAAAGGAAAAAAAAAGTATAGAAATGTTAATAATCCCATTGTTCAATTCACAAAACTTTTCCTTTTTTCATGGCGGTTGGCTTAAACTATTTTCCTGAAATGTTGCCTGCTTGTCTGTCTATTTATTGGCATGAACATTTTAAATTGGCCGTATTTAAAACTTTTGATGTTTAACTTAAATTTTATTGAATTGTATAAATGATAATGGCAGGGGAGTTAAAGGAAAAAATTGTCTTGTTTTATGTATAAATTTAACTCCTCTTTGATTTTCTTTTTATTTAAAATTTTATTTTTTTTATTTTTTTGTAAAACATTCCTGCTGAGACACCACATGTGGTCAGACCAAATTAATGGTATGACCACCACATATTTAAGCAACATCATCATCATCTATCTACTCGTATATCTACAATTCACATCGTCATTCACATTGTCATGGCGTTTGTTGTTAAACATACATACATTTGTTGAGGAGGTAGAGTATACATTTTGTACGAGGATTGTGTAGTTATTTTAAGAAAAAAAAAATTCTAGTAAAATTACAATTCATTCGAATTTCAGAAAAACGTAGACTATTAAGTTGTTTTATCTCAAAGTAGAGATACTAAATAATTCAGATAGCTGGTATATCTTATGTGTTTCGAAAAAATTCAGTGACATATATCGTTAGAACTTACCAATAAAATCTGAAAGTTTAAAATTGTAGGTTAAAAATCTTTCACCTCTTAAAGTTATTATGATTTAAAAATAAAAAAAGTAAAGATTGTGCCTAATACCCTTTCAATTAATTATACTCCAAAATAAAAAAATTTAATATTTTATGTAAACAAAATTGAAAAAAAGTGTTTTCAAAATTTTTGTTTTAAAGTTTTTTAAATTTATTTGTTTTATTTATTAGTGAAAACAATTGTATTGGAAAAAAATTTTTGGGTTAAAAAAAAACTCGGGTTAAAATTTTTTTCCCGATTTTCACTTATTGAAGGTTCGACATTCTATGGCGATATATACATACGTCCTTGCGAAGGTGCCTCATCAATCATTAGATATTTATATTGTCTTATTCCTGTTTATTATTCCTGATATAGATCAAAAATAGGAAAAATTCAAGATTGTCCTGGTATTTTCCTTATATCTCAGCCATTTGTGGGTTAATTTTCTCGATATTAAATAGCAACCGAACCGGGTCTATTGCGAATATATTGTTGTATGAATCATGTATGTAAGTTATTTGGGGGCTACGGAAAGTTGATTTCAACATACAGATGGACATGACTACATCGCTATCTATAACGATCCAGAAATATATATACCTTGTGGGGTCGCAAATTAAAAATGTAGAAATTAAACTTATAAATATAAACCGTTGCCACTGGTTTAACCCTCCGTTACTCGCAACTGATCTAGTTGATACAGTCAAAAATTTTTTTTTATTGTAAATTTTTTTAAACACAATATATTTATACTGCAATTTTATTTGTATTATTCTTTTAAATACTTTGAATTTAATATTGTTTTTATGTTTTCGAAATAAAAAGTGAAGAGATTATTTTCAAATGCGCCTTTCTTTTATTGATATTTATTGCGACTAGTCTTGATTGAAAATGATTGCGACTAACGGAGGGTTAATTAAAATTATTAGAAACTTATGCAATTTATAAGAGTTTTTTATATATCTTGATATCTGCACTCACAGTTTTTAAGTTACAAATTCAATTCAACATAAATTAGAGCTAAAGGGTATTTCATAAAGAATTTCCTATCTTTTAATTGATATAAAACGTGTATGAGTTATCATCGACATTTGTTAAATGTTTAAAAGGCATATCGATGCCATTATGTATGGAATACTACATTGTTCGAGTATCCGTCGCGGCTTCAATAGGTGACGCGCACTCGAAATTTCGAGCTTAATTTTACTGATGGCATGGGCTATTTTGGTTTTGTGAGCCGCTGTGTATCTTATTTGCATAGACCTGCGACTTAAGATAACTCCACAAGAAAAAGTCTAACGACATCGCGCGATCTCGGTCGCCAATTCATATTACATCCAAGTGAGGTGACCATGCCCTCAAATCACTCGTGCAGACTGTCCAATGTCACGTAGCGCCGTTGTTGAAACCAAATGGTGTTGGTGTACATATAATCCAATTCTTGCCAAAGGGAGTTGGTGCTTATGATCGATCTGTAGCACTAAATAGTGGCTTTTCGGGATGATTTGGACACTTTTAGATGTCACGAGGTTTGGTTCGCCAATTTTCTCAGAAATAATCATAATCGCTGATGATGATTTGACGATGACAATTAGGGTTAATATCCATCCGCTCCATGGCCCATTCAGGAAATACACGTCGTTGTTCATTTGATTATTTGCACATGTTGTTGAATCACCAAGTAGAATTGGCAAAATAAACTGAATATATGACAGTCAATTCGCCGGATGTATTGTATGACTTATTAAAATTGCGTGATTTGTACAATGTAAATGTATTCAATCTGTTGTCAATTGTTAGCTATGACCTTTTCCCATCATTCTGGTGACATATGGATTTCTAGCCAAAATTTGCTACTCTATTCCAAAGTGAAGTGTATTCCATAGAGAGCGTTCTCCATCGATCGAGACAAATATTAGTCGGACTGGACACGGTCACGGTCCCAACCACTTCATTCTAACTTCTTTTTAACAGGTATCAGGCAACATGTGGCCGAGCGTTACCATGGTGGAATATTACTTTTTCATGTCTGTCCGAAAATTCAGGGCACTTTTCGGCCAGTGATCGCTTCAAACGAATCAGTTGCATTCGGTACAGGTTTCTGTAATGATATGGTCAGATTTCGGTAGCTCATTAGATAATAGCCTTTTGCTCATACGAAATACAGAGCATTACCATAGCTTTGGTCGCGATTCGGCTAATTGGTTGGGCTTCACATTCAATCTCTTACGCTACGGGTTATCGCAATAGATCCATTTTTCATCGCAAATAATGATTCGGTACAATCAAGTTTTCTTTTACAGCGTTTAAAAAACATCATTTCAACCATGAAAAATCGTCTCTCAAGGTCTCTCGGCTTCAATTCGTACGGTACCCAATTTACTTGCTTTTGGATGAATCCAGCTACTCGCAAATGATTTAGCAAGCTCTTATTTTTGGTCTTTCGACGTTTTTGTCGATCATGTTTTCTGTGTCAAAATCACCACTTATGAACCGCACAAACTATCTCTCGCACGTTGAGACCGATGGAACACAATCACCATAAGCTATAGTGAGCAATCGGTGTGCTTCAAAACAAAACAAAAACTTTGTTATTTACACTATAATGTCCAATAACTAAATGATATTAAGTGTCAAAAAATGACATCAAAGTTATTAAAAACAAAAACTGCGTTCAAAAGATACACCATCTATTGTAAATCCTGCATTTTTAATTTATACACCCAATAACTTCAACAAAATGGCTGCTATCAGCTGTCAAACTTCAGAATTCCCTATTGAAAGCCTCTTTATTTTTTAAATTTTTCATATTTTTAATAGATTGTGTGATCTCATTAGTAAAATTTAACATTGACATCATCACTTTAAAACTGTTGTAATTTATTGGAAATTTAGATACAAAACTTATCTAAATTATTTATTTTAGGTTTGTCTAATAGAATGTTGTTCACCTCACATCTAACAACGATTTAATTTCGCTTATAATTTGTCTCACGCTCTTCGACCCACATCTCGAAATTTCAAATAAAATGTGCAACCTCTGAAGATTACCCGATTTTGCTAAATTTTCAGCATTTGCTTTTTAAATGACGTGAATAATTTGACACCTTGGGAACTAGAGAATATGGTAAATGATTATTTTCTTATACGGCGACATTTACAATGGACATGGTGTAAGAGTTGACCGGATTGAGTATATCGAATCTTATTGGACTTTTAGTGAGAAGTTGAATAATTTCAGATGAAGGCATAGTAAATAATATTACCATTATCAAAACGACATCTAGAGCCACTAATTTAGTTCTAATACATACCAGCCCTCGTTTCTTTGACACCCTCCTAATTCCGTATATTTTTTTTTTGCTCAGTCCATTTCATGTTTCTTTGGTCGACATTTGTAAAAAACATACTTAATATTCTGTACAAATACATGGTCATATATTAACGTCTGATAAGAAATTCTCTTACATTGCGTACGTACACTTGTTATGATGTCCGTGTTAGTATGTTGTTCAAAAAAAAATTAAATAAAATGAAGTCAATGTAAAACTTTGAACACATACACGTATGCTTAAAGACGTGTAGGTGTTTTATTAAGAGATTTTTTTTTTAGTTTTATTTTGACAGTGACATGTGAATTATTTATATTTCGACTTCGTACAGGACATCAACGGTATTTACGGAAAACTTTTTTGGGGTTTTTTTTCCCCTAAAAATGGGCTAGTAACTGTGGGTACATAATTTAGAGAAGTTTTGTGATTTTGTTTGCAGTACATCAAATCATTTATATTAAGTTTAAATTTCAAATAATGTCAAATCAGAAACTGTTAATATTCTTTAGGTTTGTTAAATTTGATAGAAGAAAATTCTTGTCATTTGTTTTAAAGTTTCTATGTAAGTAAAAATTAGTTTTTGGTGCTGAATCACTTGTGAGTGATTAAAAAATTTCATATTATTTTAATATTCTACGAAGTCAGTGGCTTTTTGAAAACTTCATTAATGAGATCATTAAATAGTTACTTAAAATGTATGTCTTATCCGCATTAGCAAGAAGTCTGTTAAAACTAGTTTTGTTTGAAAACTGTCAATATAACTATTAGCTAACACATAACTAGATTTAGTATTAATGGGAGTTACAATTTATCAACGTTTATCAGCATGTATCTTTATCAGTCTTTGAAACTAACTTATGTTAGATTATGACTTGAAGCTCAAAATTTAATCTTCAAATTTATTACAATTCAGCTTCACATTTAGTTTTAATATCCTCGCTCCTATTTATTGTTAACAAATTGAACAAATAAAACCAACAGTTTGAAAACAGTATCAAACAAAATATCAAATATTTATAATACAGGCCAAATCCTACTCCACTTTAAGCTGCTGACTCAGGTGTAAGAAAAAACACTTACAAAGTACTTTATTTTTACAACATCATTGTTGTAAACTGATATCCTTCAAATTCGTCAATTATTGTCAAGTAAGTTGTAAAACAGACCATAAAAACAAAACTCTATGAACCAAGACAAGTTTGTTTTGTACATATTTTTAACAAAAAAAACTGTAACAAACAAGGAAAATGTAACAATACTGAAACAAAATTATTAGCAGTTTTTCACTTTCAAATGAGGCACCCAACAAGTTTGGTGGTAGGGGTTGCAAACGGATATATGTGTGGGAGTTTAACGGGAGTAAGTATAAATTGGCAGCATGTATTATTAATGTTTAGTGGTGTGAATGTGCTTAAGTGTTATGGAGCTGGGGTAAAAAAACAAAATTATTTAACTAAAGCATACAGCTGTTTTTTGCTTCCTTATATTGTTGTTATTGAAATACCTACTTGCAAGCAAGAGTACACAGATTCAAAGGCAATTACAAAGCTATTAGGAAAATATGTATGGAAAAGTATGTGAAACATTTATTACAAATCATTGTGCATAAAAAATATTAACAATAAGACTATTTACACATACACGTAGGGTATGCAAAATTATATGATTTTTCTTTTGTTCGAATAAAACGATTAATTCGAATAAGAGATTTTAATTTATTCGAATAATTACATGTTTAAAATTAATCGAATAATTTAATTTTTTTTAATAAAGTAAAAAATTAGATTTTCTATTCGTCAAGTCGTACGTAAAAATTTTAACATTTAAATTCTGCAATTATTTATTTATAAGAAGTTTGATCATTATTTCAATAAATACTAGGGTATTCAATCGATTAACCGTTATTCGGTTAACTGTTCCAATAATTCTAAATTGACGATTTTCAAATAACAAATAAACCCATTAATTTGTAACAAATAAATCGAATTTTTTTTTTTTTTGCAATTTAACATATTTTTTGTAATTCAAATACAAATGTCAAAGTAAAATTGCATATTTTTTGAACATCCAAGAAACATGTTTAGTGACATATTTAATTTACATGTAATTTACATATATTTACATGATAATAGACCAAAGAGGAGGACCAATGGAGGATTTTATATGCTTAGAAAAAACTTAAAAAATGAGATATTGGATATTCTTGATCATGCCATACTTTCAATTTCTCCAACATCTACTATCAGCGAGAGAGTTTTTTCCAAGAAACATTTGGTTGAATTTTTATGTTTTTCTTCTTTTATTAATAAAATACTGAAAATAAGTACTCAAAATTCGTGGTTTTATTTTCAGTTTAAAATTGAAATTATTTGGATAACAATGTGCAACAAGAAAATCTTTCCCGAATGAGACCAACGGGAAATGAAAGTAGATAATTACTATACCACAACCACCAAAGGGTTTTTAAAAGTTAGCTCGTGTTTTAAAGTTATTCGCCTTTAAAGTTCAGCTTTTTTGAGTAAAAATTTTTCATATATATTTTATGAATAATCTATTGAAGTAAGTCAATATTTATATAAAGTAATTTTAGTTGAATGTTCTAGTCCCAATATACATAAAATTCATTAATTTTAACACTTTTTGCAGATTTATTTTTTTATTTTTATAGTTTTTGGTACTTAGATACGCAATTACCAATTTTTGGAGAATTGCTGAATATTGCTGTAAAAGTATTGAGTAGTGGGTATCGTGTATCGAGTATTTGCCATATTGTTTGAGTACTCAATACTCAAAAGTAGTTACTCAATACTTTTAGACTTGTATTTTTACAATTTAATTTATTTAAATTTAACGGTTATGGTGCAAAAAATGCATCTCTACTTACTGCAAGGATGTGGACAAACTAATGAGCCAAATGGACATTGGTTACAATGCGGCTGAGTGGAGACTTTTTATTGATACCTCCAAAACCAGTTTAAAAGCAGTGTTGCTCCATCAAACAAACTCAAAACCATCGGTATCAATTGCCTATAGTGTAATCTGGATACATTAAATACATGTGCTTTCTATGTGACTGGGACTCCAGATATAAGGTGATCAATATGCAAATCATGAATGGAAGTGTAGGGAATTAAGCAAAAATGCGAATGCCAACGTCATTGAAGATCCCCTGGTACCCCAAGACAAAATTTTATTACCACCATTACATATAAAACTCGGTATAGTAAAAAGTTTTCAGAAAACTGTAGTTAAGAGGGATGAAGTTTATACTACTTTAGCAAAAATTTTCCCCCGACTCACTGAAAGTAAATTAAAAGAAGGTAAAACATTTAAAATAAGTATATTTTTCTTGATTAAAATATATATTTTTTTATAACTTTTCTTCCTTTAGGTGTTGTGAATGGTCCAGATATTCGGAAGCTGGTCAAAAATCAGGAATTTGATAATATTTTAAATAAAAACGAATTGATTGCTTGGCAATCAATCAAAGAGGTTATTGGGTAAAAATAGGTCTGACAGCTATCACAGATCTGTTAACGCAATGATGAATGCTTTTTCTAAAATAGGCGTTAATATGTCGCTCAAAATTCATTACCTACATCATCATCTAGACTACTTCGGTCAGCAACTAGCGACCGAATCAGATGAACAAGGTGAACAGTACCACCAAATTGCAATGCCATTTGAAATGAGGTAACTTTTAATATACATATATTTTTTTTTTCCAATACATTTTAACACAAATTTTGCAGATATCGAGGAAAAAAGTCTCCCGATGCTGTATTAGCGGAAACTTGTTGGTGGAGCAAGAACTTGCATTACGATGATGAATGAGAAGAAAACACAGGAAGTGAACTACAAAATTTGTCTACTTCAAATTCTGGTTCTACAGAGCATCCACCAGAGCAGAAAAGACCTCGAACTATATAATGTATAATAAAAAAAATACAAATTAAATTTTAATGAAAAATTTTTACTCAAAAAAGCTGAACTTTAAAGTCGCATAACTTTAAAATACGAGCTAACTTTTTAAAACCCTTTGGGGGTTTTGGTCTACTGATGTTCTACTATCACTTCCCGTTGGTCTCATTCTGGAAAGATTTAATGACCCGAAATTTGATGCACAGTGTAATCGAATGATTTAAAATTAAACCCCGATTAAACCAGAAACCCGATTAATTTAATACCCTAATAGATACTCTAGTATATATGTACATAAGTAGAAACATCAACACAAATTGTATGTTATGGTAACGACCGACATTGTAAGTTTTAAACTTTTTCTTACATTTTACCATTTTTTC
The DNA here is from genome assembly GCF_958450345.1 of Calliphora vicina. NCBI lineage: Eukaryota > Metazoa > Arthropoda > Insecta > Diptera > Calliphoridae > Calliphora > Calliphora vicina. The sequence continues at coordinate 27,863,752 of NC_088781.1, forward strand.
ATCTTTATTGTTATTGTAACAAATGTTTTAAAATGAAATTCTTATAAACAAAATTATGGTTTCTTTAGCTTATTAGAATATAGGCATATTTAATTGTTTTCCCATAGACATTATCAAATATTGTTTAAGGGAAAAATTCGTTTCTTAAAAAACTTCTAAAAATCGTTTTATAATGTCCTGCAAGTGATCAAGTAAGTGATAGCAATTTTCTGTTTCGCACATACATTTACCAAAAATTTCCGATGTAATGGCCGTGATTTAATTTTTTAATTATTAATTCCCAAGTATTCTTCGTCACCCTGTATATGTGAGTGCAGAGTTGTTGCCCAAGTTCTACTACAGCAAATATTTGACATTCTATTATTGGAAATTATGGGATTAATTTTACAGCCACCAAATCACATGTATTTCATTCAGAGTCACAGTAAATGTTTAGATTTGTTAAATAAATTGATTGTAAAATAATTTACCAATATTTTTTATGATAAATTGGTATTTTACTTTATCGGTTATAACAGTTCTCAAGACAAATCTATTACCTTCCGAAATTATTAGATGTATGACTTAAAAGTGAGGATTTTTATCAAAGTTTTAGTTTTTATTTTGAAACATTTGTACAATATAAATTTATTCAAAGTGATGACCATTTTCTATGACAATTTCCCATATTTTTGTCAACATATGGATTCCGAGCCAATTTCGGATACTCTGCTCTGAAGTGAAGCGTATCCCAGGGAGATCATTCTGCATCGATCGAAACAAATACTAGTAGGACGGGGCAAGTTCTGGACTATAAAGCGGGTGAGGCAAAACTTCCCAACCACTTCTTTCTGAACAGTTTTTAACACGTATAGAATTTCTTATTACATGAATTTTTATAAGACATCGATGTAAACTTTACACAGCTAGATGGTTGCTTAACAAGTTATCTGAAAATTATAATAACTTGTTAATCATTACTTTGGAAATCACTTTATCCCTTATTCAACATACAGCATCAGCGTCTTGTATCACTTACAAACAAAGCAACAAAATTACATTAAAAGCCATGTGGCTAAAAATTACATACAAACAACCGAAAAAAATTGAGGAGAAAACGAAGCTAAAATTTGTGAAAAAGTAACCTGCCGTGTCGAAAATCCACTTCATTCTCAGTGTCCCCGTATCGTATTTACAGCCAACACAAACAATAACAGGGTGTCCGCAGAAGGGCGAGTATATTGTTATGGATGACTGTTTTCGTTGAATAAACTTCAATGGGTAGTTGAGCAAAGTAGCAGAGTGTGAGAGACAGGATAGTGGAAAGAGTATTGGTAGATGGTAGCTGTGGTTGTTGTTGTTGCTACTATTACCTACACAAACAAGTGATGAACGACGAGTAAGAGCTGTTGTGATGGTGTGATGAAAACATTGTGCTCAAGAAAATTGTTTAATGTTAGTATGGCATGTCTTCTTCCTCGTCGTCCATTTCTAAGTGTGATTGTGTGTTTGTATGTAGGTATAAGTGGATATGTAGCTTCATGTAGTATTAGTGTATGACCAGTATTTAGAAAAGTTTGTTTGTAGGTAGGCTAGAAAGTGATTTAAAATTAAATTTAAATTTATTAAATTTTTTTTTGAATTTTTAAAAAAAATACAGAGAGACATGGCTATATCGACTACGCTATCTATAATGATCCAGAATATATATACTTTGTGGGGTCGCAAATGAAAAACATAAATTTTCCAAATGTAAGTCAGCAATCGTCAACGATTGGCCTTGTGCTTTATTGGTAGTTATAGCAAAGGCAAGACGAAACGGGAACTGGAACCTCTTAAATTCATATGGTAAGTCATTGGAAATCATCGATATGCGTGGTATCAGTACGTCTTTGCCTTTGAATCTGACACCAATGATTTTTGCCTCAACATTTTAGATGGTCAATCAGCGAGAACGAAATCTCATGTGTGGCGGGATCAATTGGAATTTTTCCATTTCCGATGTCCAACAGTTGTTTTGAGAATGTTTCGGCAGAAGGATCTTGCAGCAAATGAAAGATCAACATTTTTTGTTGAAGGAATCATGAATCATTTGACAAATCACTGTGAATTAAAATTTTTAGAATGACGTTGATGGAAAAAAAGGATTTATTTATCGAATGAAGAAAAAAATTATTTGGTCGACAAATTTTTTATGGTTGAGAAAAAATTTGTTTTTAAAAAATTTTTTTTTTACAACAATCCTTTTTTTTATGTCATTAGCGGTGCAGTGTAAAAATTTGACTTTGCAACGCCCCTCCGCCCAGAGACCGAAAATCAAAAATCTGAATTTACAGAGTCCAGCTAGGCTATTCTGAAGATTCTGAAAATTCATGGAATACTTTTTTGAAAAATATGACAAAAAATGCTTTTTATTGAATTTTGCATAGATGCAAATTTTTCAAATTGAAATAAAATTTTTATTTATAAATATTTTTTAATGAAATTTCACAGTTATGTAGATTTTTCTATTTAAAATGGAAAAATAAAAACAAATTTTGAAATTTGTTATCAAGTATCTCGCAAATCCCAAAAAATTATCGTTTTTTGGCTATAATATCCATAATTGGGGCGGGGTTATCGGAACCCTTCACAAAATAATTAAGACCTTATTGGGTCATCTAAAATAGGTTACTATATTTTCATATCGAGTATGCGCTTTGAGAATTTTTGCCCTAAAATTGAATTTTACATAAAAAATAAACATTTTTTGAATGGACCTGATCCCGTCGGTATCAAAAATTATAAATGGTTTTTTCATCTAAAATATTTGACGTAAAGTTAGCTTTTCAAAAAGTTCAAATTCATTATACATCCTCTTAGAAAATTTTTAGATAACTTAAAAAGAATAAAAGTACTTTTTTCCCAAAAAAATTGCGAAAAATCGCCTTTTTTAATTTTTTTATATTCAAATGCATGTAACTTTGGACTCAGTCATGATTTTTAAACACTTCTTTCTTTATTTAATATATAGATCTATTGTTAATCCTATAAAAGAAAAACGGATAAAATCGGAGAATACTTGGAACCGCGGTCACCAAAAAACTGGTGTAGGGTGGGTAAAAATGTTGAAAATTAAATTTTCAAATGCGAATATCTCCTAAGCTATAAGAGATAATTGATAGCTACGACTAGGTTTTTTGGAACACAAACAAAGAAATAGGATCATTTTAAAAATTAAACATACCCGAGGTGTCCTACTTTGGGAACCCCTGGTCCCGCTCCTGGTTAGGTCATGAGAGCTAAATTCAAAACTTAAACTCGACTACACTTCCTCTTTGCGCATGTGAAATTTCATTCAAATCGGCGTAAGGGTTTAGAAGTTACAGATTAATTTCCCTCTTTTTTTATTCTCATACCACTGTGCGATGTCCGTCCGTCCGTCTGGTTGGCAGACTGGCTGTCCATGTAAACCTTGTGCGCAGAGTACAGGTCGCAATTTTGAAGATATTTCGATCAAATTTGGTACATATTATTTTTTTTGGCCCAAGGACCAAGCCCATTGAATCTGGCTGAAATCGGTCTATTATTTCACCTAGACCCCATACAAATGTCCTTCCGAAATTGGACTTTATCGGCCAGAAATGTTTAATTTATATGTTTATCTCCACAAATTCCGCTCCAAATAAGTTTAATATATATAAAATTCTTGTCACCAAATTTTGTTACGATCGGTCCATAATTAGTCATAGCTCCCATATAGACCCGCTTCCTAAAATCACTTTAATGTGCATAAATCGCTGGTATACACACAAAATTCAAAATAGTTAACTTCAATATAGACATAAATCACACGACCTAATTTCATGGTGATCGGTTCATAATTGGTCATAGCTCCCATATAAGGCCCACTTCCGAAAATCACTCAAAAATATAAATTATTGAAATTTTAAAAGAAAAATGTTTTTGCTCTTTTACTTAGTGTAGGGTATTATGTGGTTGGGCTTGACCGATCATACTTTCTTACTTGTTATATATGCAGAAGATTTTTTAAAATCATTTTAACTACAAACAAGTTCGAGTAGTGGTAAACCGATCATATGTTTTATTCTGATTATGCAAATATCCGTCAAGTTATCACCAAGTTCCCTTGGTGACCTAGGGTTGACAGTTATGTCAAGTTGTAGTTGTTCGGCAAAGTTCTCTAAATAACCTGTTTTAACAGCCTGATCAATAGTTTCCAAAAAATATTGTTTTTATTCACATTTACATATATGTATAATCCTAATGTACACAGAAAAAAATTACGACAAATCGATTGTCATATTAAATACCGAATTCGTCAACACAATTATTTTTTTAATTGAAAAGGCACCAACAACCGATTTTGTAAATATAAAAAATGTTTTTGTCACTTAACAATGTTAACATCCAACAATATTTTTTAACAACCAGTTTGTCATATTGAATAACTAATTGGTTAACAATCAACTATTTCTATGTAACAATAAGTTTGTCCTATTAATAAATTAAATTGTCAAATAATGCAGTTAAGATTTTGTTTTAATAATATTTTTTTTGAGAGTAATATACAATAAGATAACGTTTGAGAAAGGGAGGTTTTTTCTTAAATACAAGTCCATTGCTTCTACAAGCTGCACCATTTGCAATTTTCTTGATGGGGTCCTTGTATGGTGGCCGTCCTTATAGTATGACAAATTGCTTATGACTTATGTAACATCATAACCTTAACATAATTTTGGACTTCCTTCTTATCTTCGGTGGCGGATCTTAATAGTGTTATTGATGAAAATCTGTTGAAAAAATGTTTCGTCAAAAGATTATTTGTCCAAGTATTGGCGTGAAATGCAACATACCTTGTAAATTGGTCCTCAACAGATTATTTTCTATTTTATTTACTTCCTTTTAAATTAAAAACGCACAATTTAAATTTTCTTTAATATTTATTTTTGACACAAACATTTTCTTTTATTTATTTTTATATTTGATATTCGGAAATTGTTAATATGACAATTTACAAACGTGTTAATAAAAAAATGGTTATAAATTTGATTCCAATCTTAACAATTTTTTTAATTGCTTAATTACCGCTACCATTTTTTTCTGTGTACATGTACTTATTATTAATAGCTATTTAGGAATTTCTTCTATTTTGAAATAACCTTTAAGTTTGCCCTCGCATAGTTATGTATATTTTTAGGTTTGTTTTTTTTCTGGTTGCGTGTAGTTTTGATTCACTTTCTATTCATGTAGTGCAAAAACGTCTGTGTTTGTTTGTGTTTAAGAGTTTCTATTCTTTTCATTCTTTCCACAACAATCGTTAGCAATTGCTGCAATGTCAAGTTAACAGGATGCTTAACAAATTGTTATTGCAAGTGTTTTGTGTGCACACAACATTTTTGTATTCTTAAGTTTGACATGTCAGACACATCAAGCCGTCCAAATTTAACAAACTCACTTAATAATTGTGTGTGTGCTTGCGTGTTTTGTAGGTATTGTAATGCACGTTATTGGAGAGAGAATATATATTTGGGGATTTCAAACAAAAGGTTTTGAAGGTAAAAATAAAAAAAATAATAATAGTAAAACGACTTTAATAACAATAATTCATATTAAGCATTAAATAAAGTATTTTTACAAAGACATAATAAAAAAATATACAAGATATAGAAAAATAAATTTTTAAAATATTAAAAAAATAATAAAATAATTTAGCAATCACTTCCTAAGCTTGGGTTTAACATATTATTAACATTATCCTATCTTTCTATATATTTCAAATATTAAACCCATTTAAATTTCCCGAATCTGTCATTATTTAAATTAACAATGAAGCACAGCTTTTTACCCTAATTTGTCAGATAGACGGATTGAAATGCTTTTCAAATATTCCAGTTAGTAAAAGGTTAGGTATACTCATTACAATTCGTTTTAAAATTTGTTAGCAAAATCTCCACAAAAATTAATGAAACCGTATTTGATAAAAATGTTTGCCTTTTGATTAAGATAAAAAAACAATTGATTGATTGCAATGGTTGAAATAAAAATTTGATTCATTTGTCTTGTAAATGGAATTATTGTAGTTATTTATTTGTTTGATATTATTTTGTATATTTGAAGTCTAATAACTTTTTAATGATGTTTCTTGAATGATTGTTTTATCATTTCTATTTTTAATTTTGCATTAACATTTAGAGACTAACCCCCATTTTCTCAATATCTGGTTATCGTTTTTCGTAACGATAAACCTTCAATAAACATTTTTTTGTATGAGAACTGTCAGTTTATCGTCACGATAAAAAATAACCATACATTGAGAAAATGGGGGTAAGAATAATAAATGTATGAAATACAAATTTTAATGATTTTTTGGAGGCAATAATCACAGATAATATTGAACAGGCAATAGATGGCAAACAAAGTTCGGAGAATAAATGAATGTAATTTAGTAATTTTAGGCTAATTAGATATTTTTGAAGGACAGAGTTTTACAGTGGCATATTTTTGAATCTAATTGAGATATTGACTTGAAATTTTTTTATAAGACCACAAATTAACCTTTCTAAACATCAAAAACTAATTTGGAATAAATGTGGATAAAATTGTTCCTAATATTTGTAATCCTATTAAAATTTTGATAAAAATTTTAGTTTTAGAAACTCAATAAATACATAATATGTAATAAAATCGTTAATTATTAACAAAACTTTTTGGAATTTTCAACGCAATTAAAAATTGGATTGAAAATCCCAAAAATGGTATTTTTTACAATTTTGCCCATATGGTGCACATATTCTTCGGAGCTGGGAAAATACTTTGGGAATAAATAGGAAACACATCAGGGTTTACAAAGCTGCTTTCCGTTTTCTGATCCCGGCTTTGGGATTTTAGAACATGTGGCTCAAATTTGAAATTGTGATAAAAAATTATTCGAAAAGTAGGACATGATTTTTATATTTACGCTTTTCAAAAATATAAAAATCTTTGAAATCGGATGATAAACAAAATTTTAGATGTCGTAAGTTTCATACTTTGGCCCCCATAGCGCCGTCCTTGTAGTATTTCTACGGTCCATTTTAATATCTTAAACTCGAATACTCCTTGGCTATGCCCACGTCAAACTTTATCCCGATCCGACTAGCCGTCTAGAAATGACAGATTTATTTCCAAACATTTTTGATTCTGCCCCACTCGAATGTCGAAAGTGTTGTGTAGGAAACAATTTCTGATAACTGATCAATTTAAGTTCTTAACCAGACCATACCGTTAAACGTATGAATGCATTAAGCCTTCAGCTTTCCATCTCTAACAGATGCGTCAGGTTTAGGATTTTTATCCAGGGAATTCCCGGTACAAATTTCCCGGGAATTTTGCCAATTTTTCACTACCCGATTCCCGAGATTTTTAGTCGGGAATCCCGGGAATTAAAAACTGACGAAAATACATAGAAAACAAATTAGAACTCTATTATTTTCACCAAAAAACATTGAAAATGTTTTTATAGTTTATTGCTTATATCTTGGCAATAATAGAACGCTTATTATTATGAAAATTTAAAAAGAGAATTTAATATTTATAGAATTTATTTCTTATTGAATCATTCTAATTTATTTAAATTTCTTCTTCAAATCCATAAAAAATAGCTTCAAAAATTTATTAAATTTTTAAATTTTTCTTCAATTAAAATCTAGCATAAAAATGTTTAAGACAATTTTTTCAATTCATTTTGTATATGATTTGATTTAACAAAAATTTAATCATTCAAAGTTTGAATAAATTCTGTTATTAATTAACTTTAAAATTAATTCAGTTTAAACAAAGGCTTTGGAATGAATCTAAAAAACTAAATATTAGGAATGGATTTATGGATTGAAATTTTTTAATTACGGATTAAGATTTTAGTGAATTTTGCTCAAATTTTATTAATTAATTCGAAGCTCTGATATTCAATAATTATAACACTAAGTTTTTATATGAAATTTGTCCATAATATTATAATTTATAGAATCATTATATATTTCGGGAATACCCGGGAATGTAGAAAAAAATTTCACGATTCCCGGGAATCAAAAAAGGTCGGGAAATTAAAAACCCTAGTCAGGTTGTGTAGGAATAATTCACCTGGACTCTCCCGATTCTTCACCGTAGCGTGCTCTCCCAGATCATGATACCTTCTACAGAAGACATTATGGGAGATTTAATCTCCCGCCTACAATCACTGCGACCACATTATATAGCCAATAACGCGAAATATTTATCAGTGTCGTTGCCTGGCGATATTCATAGCAATAGTGATAGCAAGAGACTATGTAGTTTGTGAGAAATTAAAAAGACCTGTAACCATCGTTTCAACTCTTGAAGATATATACAAATCAATCAACCTTATCTTTCAAGAGTGAGGCTGATATTTTTACCAATGAATTCGCAATGCAGTTTCCAGTCACATCTACAATAAAAATATAGCCGCAGAATGTCCTGCCATCTCTCTAAGTGATATCCGTAATTTTGGGACCAGAATATATGTCGCTGCTGAGATCTCAGGCTGAAGAACACTATTATTATTCGGAAGTCTATATATGTCTGTGTAGACCTACCTCCGATTACGAGCCATCAGTGAAGACTGCCCAATATAGTTGCATGGCCGAAGTTCCTTCCGGTCCATATTCCAGTAGTATGAAATGTTATTGCAGCGTTCATAAAGAGGGGTTTTGATGGTATTTTGTGATTTGTCCCAGTGATCGTCACTGCCGATGTACATACATATTATTCTTTTATAGAAAAAACAAGTAGGAAAGTATGGTCGGTCAATCCCGACCATGTAATACCTTACACTCAGTAAATGAGCAAATTAACAAGATCTATATGTACTACATGTAGTGTAGTATGTGAATGATTTTTGGAAGAGTTCATTACATGGGAGCTATGACTAATTATGGACCGATCGCCATCAAATTAGGTCATGTTATTTATGACTATATGAAAGTTATTTGTGTTGAATTGTATGTGTATACCACAATTTTTAAGAGATTTTTGCTCGTCAAAGTCAAAGATTTTAGAAGCAGACCTTATATGGGAGCTATGACTAATTATGGACCGATCATCATAAAATTAGGTCGGGTGATTAGTCTATATGAAAGTTATTCGTGTTGAATTGTATGTGTATACCAATATTTTTAAGAGATTTTTGCTCATTTAAGTGATTTTCGAAAGCGGGCCTTATATGGGAGCAATGACTAATTATGGACCGATAATCATAAAATATGATGACATGATTTCAGTATATATAAAACTTATTTAATTAAACATTTATCATGGGTAAAGTCCAATTTCGGGAGGACATTTGTATGGGGGCTAGGTGAAATAGTGAACCGATTTCAGCTAATTCAATAGACTTCGTCCAAAATAATTGTATGTATCAAATTTTATCGAAATATCTTCAAAATTACAACCTGTACTTTGCGCACAAGATTTACATGGACAGCCGGCCAGCCGAACAGCCAGACTGTCGGACCTCTTTAATGCGGGACTTTAATATAATAATGGGCGGTTCCAAATAGAAGTGTCTCCAATGAAGAGTTGTTAAACGGATAAGGTATGTAAAGGGTGTTTTTTAAGACCAATAGAACTAGAAATTTTAAAAATAACACAAAAAATCAAATAAAATTTTAATCTGGACATCCTATTTTGTGATTTAATCAGTGACCAAATGTAAATTTAAACACTTTGGTTGCGTTGTTCAAGCATCGATCTATTCATGATGATTTTCCAGTATGAATAGGTTGATGCTTATAACTTCTTTCCTAAATTTTATCGGACTTAAAAAACACCCCTCATATTAAAAATATATTATAAATACATTAGGTAGAAATATTCTAGTATCGACATGTGTATTTATTTAGCCTAGTCTATGAATAGGATGGTGAAACATTCAATAAAGTCTATAACACAGAATGCAGATACACAAAATCTATGTGTCAATAATCAGCCCAATCTAAACGATGGTTCTCACTTCAGAGGGTCTAATAAGCCAACAGTTAAACCTGGCTTTCTCCGCACGTCTTAAGATAGGGCCACACATGGCAAATGTTTGCTCAAAAAAGCGTAACCACTTTTTTTAGCACAAAATTGTTTGACGTGTTTACTTTTACAAGGGTTTTGTAAGATCAAACAGCATCAAATAAAATAAAACTAAATTTTTTGTTTTGAATCATCCTAAGTAAAAGAAGTTTTTTATATAAATAAAAGAATTCAAATGTATTTTATTTAGTGGTTACATCTTTTTCGTCAAATATTTGTCATGTGTGACCCTACCTTTATTCTACTTTAGCATCCACAACTGAGTAACATAGTAGCAACCTTCTATAGTTTTGTGAAGGTTACTCAAAATGGACTCTCTGGATATACCGTCAAAGACTATGTTAAATTTTTAAACGATCATTGCAGTCAGAGTTTTAATTGCTGAAGAATTGAGACCATGACATGGAGTAAACTTATTTGTCAGATGTATTTCTAACAGCTTATTTTATTTGACCCATGACCAAATGCTCATAATTTAATATTACTCTAAAATACCACTAATTTTGCTAATTTCTGTTAGTCCTCCTGTATATTTAATTTTAAGCTTTGTTTGTCTTACAATTTTCTTCAGTCTTTAGACACCTTTCTAAAACATAATTTATGTATTTCTATGGTTTCTAGGTAATTTACGAGCCCTCTAAAGGAATTTGTGTGGCATGAGCATCGACATCAACAATGAACAATTGTAAATTTATTCAGGGCATTGTTGCAGACGGACAAACTTGTTTATCTTGCGTCTAGTCTGGTCTTTAATTTGTTTTTTTTTGTAGGCGACCTTATAATTTTTTATATTTTTTGTGTTAAACAACCAAAAAAAAAGTTATTAATATATTTTTGATGGCATTTTTTTGGTTTCGTTTTGCTTGCTTTTGTTAAAATTTTTTTTTCTTAATTTTATTATAAATTTCATTCTCTTAAACATTAAGCAAACGTCTATGTGTATTTGTATTTGTCTATATATAGAATTCTATGTAAGTGTGTATGTATTGTTGCATGCCACAAGGATGCCTCCTTCATTTTAATATTATTTATGGGCGCATCGTTAATCATCGACATCGACGCATAATAAGGAAATTCATAAGAAATTTATGTGGAAATGAGTTAATTTCCTACTTTTCATAGACAAGCAAATTTGTTAGAATATATGTATTTAACAAGTGTGTTTTATGTTGTTATATAAGGGAGTAGGTTTAAGAATGCGCGCCTGTTTTTCTTTGTTGGTGAAATATTATTTGTTACTTGTTATATTTTAGTAGTAATAAATTTAACATTCTACACATACATGAAATATTGTTTTGTATTCTTAAGTGTAACTAAAGAATGTTAGAAGACATTTTTCTTGGGAAATTTTGCAATTTAAAAGTTTGTTTATGATTTGTTTTTTTTACAAGATTATTGAAGTTTATTTACAAACTATTTCAATTTATTTATGTTATCGGTATTGGTTGTCATAATTAAAATTATTAGCTTATTCACTTAGCTTGTAAATTTTAATATAAATATATGTGTATGTTATGAAGACTCTGAAACTGGCTATTACATACACAGTGCCATCTTCTACAAGTTTCATGAATTACACAGGTCAGCAGCAAAAAAGGCTTCACTAACCACTGTATAGATTTAATGCATCATGGTTACCTAAGTACAAAAATGGTAAAAATTTTTCTTTTTTTAAAAAATTTAAATTTTTTTTTGATGTTTCTCTACATAATTTATGGTGACTCAAAAAGGGTTAGTCCGATATTATTGAAGTAAACTCAGAAAAGTTCAAATTTACATAACCTTCAGTCTTTTTATATATTGTGTTTTAAGCGGTTCAGTAGTTTCGGAGTTATAATAACAAATTAAGCAAAAAATATATTTTTTATATGAAAATATAAAATTTTTGTGTTTTAAAAATCTCATGAAAAATAGGAAACGCCAGAACTCGTTCAGGTTTATTACTTTGTCGCAAAGCCGCATATAATAGTAACAAAATGAGATATCGACTATAAAAATGGATTGATTCTTTTCGAATTTATTCACAATTAAGTGAATTCTCTCATTTTCACAAAATTTTACTTTTTTGTTTCATATACATAAAATTGAGTAGTTAATAATCTTCTTTCGATTGATTGAATTTTGAGATCATTTTCCCCATATTACGTACAAATTTTAACATATATATAGTCCTTTTTAATCGGCTCAGTAGTTTCGGAGTTATAATAACAAATTTAAGCAAAAAATATATTTTTTATATGAAAATATCAAATTTTTTTGTTTTAAAATAATCATGAAAAATAGAAAATGACAGAAATTGTTTAGATTTTTTAGTTTATCGCAAAGCCACATATACTAGCAACAAAATGAGATATCGGTGATTATAATCGATCGATTCCTTTCGAATTCATTGACGATTAAGTGAACTCGCTTATTTTCACAAAATTTTACTTTTTTGTTTGATATACATAAAATTGGGTAGTTAATGTTCTTCTTTCGATTGATTGAATATTGAAAACATTTTCCCCATGCTATGCACAAATTTTCACATATATATTGCGTTTTAATCGGCTCAGTATTTTCGGAGTTATAATAATAAATTTAAGCAGAAAACATATTTTTTATATGAAAATATCAAATTTTTTTGTTTTAAAAAAATCATGAAAAATAGAAAACGGCATAAATTGTTTAGATAATTACCAAATCTAAATAGCAAAGCGACATGTAATAGGAACAAAATGAGATATTGATTATAAATAGCGATGGATTATTTTCCAATTTATTCACAATCACAAAACACATGTAAAATGTGTAAAATATTTGTACTACTGGAACCACAATACATCAAAATTGGGTAGTGGTTTAAAAAGCCTCTAAATTTTTTTGATTTTATTGCCCTATGTTATCTAACCCCCTGTCTATACTTGACAAATATTCATCATAACAATAAATGACATTTGTTGACAAGACAAAATTGTCTAAGCAAAAGCACTAACAATTTTATCATAACGAAGCAATAATACTAATAAATGGAGACTATACCTGATAATTCTTTATCTAGACAACCATTTTGAAGTTTATCATGATAAAAATTTGTCAGGTATAGACAGGGGGTAACGGACAAAACTATAATGTACTATTATCACAATGATCAGCTGCAGCCTTAAGCAACTTTAATGTTAATTTTAGTTAATGCTGTAATACTTATAAATAATGCTAATAGCAGTATGTTATCAACATTGTTGATAAGTAGAAGTTTCTACTGATGCAAATGTATATATACATGATGAATGTAGCAAGCAGCCCTTACAAATCGTTAAATTCAAATTGATAATGCAATTTCAATAGTATAATTTTTATAACAATAAAAAGAATAAACAAATTTCATAAGTCCATAATTTATCTCTGGCTTTTCTAAGTAAGATAAATCATGAATTTTAGCAATTTACTGGTTTTCAGCAGCATTCACTACATAGTTTATTTGTACTCGGATGTAAAATGAAGCCAAAAACAATATCTAAAGGGCAGACGAATAAATCAATGAACCCAAAAATGCTATAAGTAATACCTGCTATTAAAATTTTGTATAATTTTCCTTAAAATGTTTGTTACAATATTTCCTCCAAAACAAATTACAGCATTTTCCAATCAATTTATAAATTTCTTTTTTCAAATTGTTCCTTAAATAACAGCTGACTCAATTTATTTATTTCCTTCTGCTGCCGCTGGCAAATGACTGCCTTCCATTTTTACTGTCCAATATGGGAATTTGACGTGTTGTGATTTGTGTAAATGACAATAAATGATAATAAATGTTTATCAACAACTATAATGATTTGCTATGATAATGACATCACGTGCCACGGTTACTTTCAAATGTTTTAAGGAAAAGAATTTACAAAGATTTTTTTGTTTTGATTTGTTACAACTTTAAATAAAATGTTATTATACACTCGAAATTTTTTTTTAATTTAGTGTAAATGTTGGATATTTTAATGGTCATCAACTTTTAAAACAAACTTAGTTGTTTATACTCATGTGTGATTTTCCACACATACTATATGTCCACGTATTTTATACTAGCATTAGTTTTTTGTAGTTTAATTTATATATATTAGAACAAACTAAACTTGTTTACACTTGTGTGTTGTTTTCCACACATACGGCATGTCAGCGTATTTTACACTAGCATTATTTATTTTTTTGTAGTTTAATCAATAACATATTTATTGTATTTAAATTATTTTATCTTCAAAATACCCATTTTTGGCAGAAACAGCAAATTTGATGAAATTACATAGAATTTACATTTGTGTAGAAAACCACACACCAGCATAAACAACGTCACTTTTTAGATATCTCGCTTTAAAAAAACTATTTTTAAATAAGTGAATGTTTTTTTTGGCCTAAATAATGTTTGTGTGATTTTCCACACATGAGTGATATGAGTGTTAATGATATTTGTGTTAAAGATTTGTTGGTTTCTTTGACTAACAATTAATTTTTGGTTGTAAGAAGCATTTATTGCTATTGTATTTATACCATAGTTTTTTTACTACACATTTTATTATCTGTTATTACATTATTTTATCTTAAAAATATCCATTTTTGGCAGAAACAGCTAACCTTATGAAATTCCATAAAATTTACATTATGTAGAACACCACACACCAGGCAAAACAACGTCACTTATTAAATATCTCGATTTAAACAATATTATTTGAATAAATGAATGTTTTTTGGGCTAATTAGTTTTGTGTGCTTTTCCACACAGGCCTGATATGAGGGTTAAATTTATTTTTATTAAAGATTTGTTGGTTTTTTTGACTAATATTTAGTTTTTGGTTGTAAACAACGTCGTCTACTTATTTTATTTGTGTTCTTTTACTATACATTTTAGTGATATTAAAATAATTGAGTGTCATCATCATAAAAACACAGCTTGACAAATAACTATATCGACCAGAAGCAATAATGTTTAACAGAACAAATCTATACAAAATTAAAGAGAATAGATAGACATATTGCAAATATTTGTAATGTTTTCATTAAAACAATCTCATCTTTATAAAACACTTTAGATTTGTTTAGACCAACGTTCGCTTGCTTTATACAGGTCACCTAGTGTACAGTAAATGGGTGGAATATTAGGGACAGCTCTACTTAATATCTTTATTTTTTCATGAAAGAAATAGAAAAATAAGTTTGGAAATATCATGTCTGTTTTATATAAGTTTGTATATGTATATAAGTTTGTCATTCCGTTTGTAATTTCTAAATTTTTCAATTGCGACCCTACAAATTATATATCTTCTGGATCGTTCTAGATAGAGAAGTCGGTATAACCGTGTCCGTCTATACGTCTGTCCGTCTGTATGTTGAAATATACTTTCCTTAGCCCCCAAATAACTTAAAAACATGATTGATACATCAATATATCGGGAATTCTTCCGGCTCGGTGGCTATTTAAAATCGAGATAATAGGCCCACAAATGGGTGAGATATAAGGAAAATACCGGGACAACCTCGATTTGTTGTCTATTTTTTATCTATATCTGGATTACTATGTCACTTATATAGACAATATTGATATCTAATGATAGATATCTCAAAGTCCTTTGCAACGATGCTATAGTAATTTGGACACAATGTGTCAGAATTGGAAAAAATATTTTTTAAACCGAATTTTTTCACTAATAAACTTTAAAATTAAAAAAAATTTGAAAAAAAAATTAAAAAAAAAATAATTTCGTAAATTTTTTTTTGGAAATATTGAAAACAAAAAATTTTTTTAGAAATTTTCAAAAACAATTTTGAAAAAAAAAATTTTGTTTAGTTTGTTGAAGGTTATATAAGATTCGGCACAGCCGAATATAGTCCTTTTACTTGTTTTTTTTTCTTCATATTAAATTCATTGCCATGATTTTTCCCAATTATTACCTCCCTGCACTGTAAATCTTTAACAAAACTTTAACTATGAATGGATATGTTAAAATGACAGCAAACAATTTATTTGACTTAAGTTTGGTTGTAAATAGTTTCCCTTATATGTATGTTTTCTACACAGTTTCTCATTTGTTATTGTAGTTTTCCCAATTTTGTCAATGACAAAAGACAAAACAATCAATTGTGCAGCTGTCATTTTGTACATTTACCGCCACTTTATTTATCAACTACAAACGTGTACAAAACGTACACAAACTCTACTATAAATTACAACGTTTAATAGCAAAATATTTCAATGATTTGGCCATAATATACATTAGGGGGGCCCTTACATTGCACAGTGGGGCAGCATGAAAAGTTTATGGAAATACATCTGGCATTTCCAAAAGGCTAGTCGGATCGGGATAAAATTAGACCCGGGCGTAGCCAAGGAGTATTCGAGTTTAAATTATTAAAATGGACCTTACAAATGCTCCAGGGGTGGCGCTATGGCGACTCAAAATAGGATACCTTCGACAAGTAAAATTTTTAAACGGACCAACCGTTTAGAAATGCCAGATTTATTTCTTCAATATATGACTTTTAGATAATAGAAAACAATTTAATAGGATCATCAAAAATCCTAAATGTGCAAAATAGGGCCACCCCTAATATGTGTACAGACATATTTAATTCATGTCTGTCTCTATTAGTTAGATGTCAAAATATTTCCATTAGACCTACATTCAAGCAATTTAAGTTTTTCCCCCTTTTTTCCTGTTTACTTGGCCAGGTTGTCATCGTCAGTCACACCATAAAAACATCATAATCATTAATGTCCTTATCATGGTCACAGTCAATATTTATGTGTCTATATATATACAATAAATATGTGTGTTTGCGAAATGCCAAGAGTTTACTTGACAGTTTACTAATTTTGTCATCGATTGTTTAAATATTTACGCAGTGTAACAAGTGGCATTAATGTCTACAACACAAAAAAAAATGTGCTCTGGCATCAAGTTAATTTTGTAGCAACTGTAATAATTTAGAAAACAAGGTATGGATAGAATACTTTTATTTTCTGTTATTGTTGCTGTCGTTAAACATAATAATTGCGCCATTTCATGGTATTGTATGACAATCAACCAAGCACGTTTATGTCGAATTAATTTCAAAAGTTCGTTGTTTGAAGTAAAATAATTGGGGTTTTGTATCATAAAGAAATTAATTCCATTATAAGGTTAAAAAGGTATTGTTTTTACTAAGTTTCTTTGAGATAAATATTGCGTCTTTATTTGGAATTCTAGGGGATTGTTTTATTTACAACATAAATGGATATTTATTAATATGAATATAAGATATTTTTTGTGTGTTTTCGTCAATGAATTAAGGACCAGTAATATAAAAAAAGTGTAACTGTTATTAAGATCTTCTTTCAAAGTCTTATTATTTTCATACCAAAAAAACAAATGAGATTAATGATATTCAACTCGATTATAACGAATCTTCGTTTAAACGGACTACTTTTAACCCCACTTAGTATGTACTACGGGAATCTCGGGAACTTCTTTTCAACTAGAAAAATTAGTAAAAAAAATTTTATTTTACAAAATTGTTTCATTTTATTAAAAGAAAGTGAAAAATAATACAGTACAATTCAATACAGTTCAAAAAAAAATGTTAAATAAAATATTTGGAGATCATTTGTTACTATAAAATGAAATGATGTAGAGCTCTTGTCCTGGTAATAGAGCAAAAGAGCAATTAAGTGTCACAAAATGTTATAAATTGTGAATGTACCTTAATAATTTTTCTGTTATACATATTTTTTATTATATTTTTTTATAAAATCTATTTTAAAATAAAATTTAATTCATTTCCAAAACAAAAATTACATCATATAGTTTAAAAAGTGTAAATAAGTAAAAAAGTAGTTCTAATGTATTTTGTTTTGGTTTCTGCTAAACTGCTCTTTTGCTACTTTGCTAGAGAAAGTACTCTATATTGTGAATGCCACTATTATTTCATTTAAATAATGTTATATGTTCGTCATACAACTATTTTTTTAAAAAATTGAGTTTTCAAAATGCATTCAGTGAGTCATTTGACGATTTCTTATTTTAGTGGCAAAGTTTCCAGACACCGCTTTAAACAGGTGGTGACTTTATCGTTAATAAAGCATTATAAAGACAATCTAAGTTTTTTCTCCGATTGCTAATTGCTTCATATAAAGCTAATTCCACTTAAAACGACTTTCTGCATTTGATTTTAAATGTTTAGGATTTTATTTTTCAATATTGATTGAATAATCGAATTCGTTTTCAAAATTTTGCTCAATTTGTATTTCGGAAACATCATCATCGCTTTGAACTGATGAGGGAAAATTGCGGTCAAATAGGCGTATGTGTGAACATTGTCATTTTGTATTATAATTTAGCTTATTATGTTGTGAAGTTATTAGGAAATCTACCTAAGTCTGCTGTTATATTGATTATTAACTTTACATTTTATTGCAAGAACCATTTTTTGAGAAATCGTAAAATTTTTAGATAACATCTGTTCATAAACAGTGTTCATCATAGAAAAATGTCGGCTTGATGCTTCTACTGTATTCCTAATGGAGTTTAAAACCTCCACTAATATTTGGAACAAACCATTCATCAAACAGTTATATTTAAATGTATTAAAGTATTGTTAATTATTTTAAATTTCCCGTTTTTCCAGGGAAAAAAATTAAAATTTCCCGGACCCCAAACCTTAATAGTATGAGATTAGTATCCATGAATAATTGTAGGATAGCCAGAAAACTGTAGTCACATAAATTAATTGAGCATATACTAGCATTTCAGCATAATCTTCTGCTCAAAATGATGCCAAGATACTTAGCACAATCCCTGATCTCCAAACCATTCAGTTTAAGTACTTTAAAGTTATCAATTTGCTACCACCTTGTGAAAAGTACTAGTTATGACTTTAGAGGGCTCACAGTAAGAATAGTGGACATCGCCAGCATATGCGACAGCTTTGATTAGAGTTGGGTTGTTCATGAACGAACAACTTCAATTGATGAAAACAGTCAAGTAAACTGTGTGTTTGTTCATTTGATATTACAGTAAATGTTTGAAACTTACCTTTTGAAAACGTTTTTAAATGACATTTAGTTAGTTGATATTTATTAAATGTTTTCATCATTATTAATAATCATGCTAATAATAGGCAAAATTAGTTTTCAAAAGTAGTACTCTCCTGTACATTTTGTTCACTGTCTGCTATAACATTCGCAGAGAAATCTTTAAAGCGCTGAGTTTAGTCAAACACCTCATAATTAAAATAAACAACTGAACAAAGAGAACAAACTTGTTCATTTATTTGTTGTGAACAAAAATTACCAATGAGTAAAATGAACCAGCGGAGACTTTATAGCCAGCGGAGACTTTATAGCCAGATTCCTCAAAAGTGTTGATAATACTTCTTCGTGTAGTGTTTCACGATTGAACCCACCCAATTTGCATATAAGACCGTAACAAGTATCTTTTCGAGAGGTCAATGCCAATTTATTCCATAAAGGAAAATGCAAACGCTGACCACGAACCGCCCAATATGGTGAACAGACGCTCCTGGATTTCGGACGGATGTACTCTAGCTGTTACAGACCAAATGTCTCAGTTCCATCAATCATCCCTCTCTGTGAGAACAACGGGGAATTTTTGGCACATCTGAAAGCCTCCTCAAAAAAGAAACAAACGCTATCAGAGAGAGGAAGGGTAGTTCTTAGTTATGCGGTCATTGTAAGTCCTTCCGAAATGGGTGACCCAACCATGGACTGCCAATTCATGTTAGTCTGTCCCCTCTGTCATGGCAAACACAAATTATCGCACTTAAGCAATTGCATCACAAGACGACCACCCATTGAGGAGGTACAGTGCATTTTAAAAACTGTTAAATAAGGAATAAATATTTTAACACACGCTAATAGTTCCCAAGAGCCAACTTTAAATATGCGTTCGTGTCATAAGAAAAAATATTTTAAAATATGAATTATTACAGAGTTATTATAATAAATGATGTTTGAACGGTATAAAAGAAAATAATTTTTGCACCGAATCATTACTTGCGGATGAAAAACGGATCCATTACAATAAGCCAAAGCGTAAGATATCGTATGTGAAGCCCGGACAACCAGCTGAAATTAAAGCTAAATATCCATGGCGCTAAGATAATGCTCTATTATGAGCTGCTGAAATCTGGCCGGACCATTACAGTGAAACCATTACCGAACGCATCAAATTTATAATGTAAAAAGCCATAACTTGATCGAAATTTGTGCCATGGTGACTGAAAACTGTCATTCAAGTATCATCGTCAGTCAGTAATTAGTACCATAAGAAATCGGATTCTCAGTTTTTATTATGGTTATTGTTTTTTTTTAATATCCTACTGAATTAAATTTCAAAGATTCTCCAAAATGTTTTATTTCACTCTTAGACTCGTATAACACTAATAAATTTTGATAGAGGACACAAAAAAAAACACGTGTATCAGCGTTTTAAAAGTTTACATCTGAATTTCATTTGAGGGGGGGTTAAATTTTCCCAACTCTGGCACATTCTTATTGTTAATCTTCATAAGAAACCATATGATCCTTACATTTTAGGTATAAAATGTGTTCAGAAAAGTTATGTAAAATGTTACGGAGAATATTTTTGTAGAATATGTTAACCCTCTAAATCCTCAAGGTATGGGTCTTTTTTGTCCTTCTTGAAAATGCGAAATTAACCCTAAGCTCTCTTTTGTTGTGTCTTATTTCTGACTTTCTGGTTGAATTTTCCGTTTTGGTGTATTCAGGGACTTATAGTAAAATTTCACGGACAATATTTTTGCGGAACATTTTAACCCCTTAAATCCCTGTCGTAATGGTGTTTTTTGCTCATTTTTAGAAAAAGGACAAAAAAGAGCCATGCCTTGAAGAGTTAGAGGGTTAACATATTCTACAAAAATGTTCTCCGTAACATTTTACATAACATTGCTGAACACATTTTATACCTAAAATGTAAGGATCACATGGTTTCTTATGACGATTAACAATAAGAATGTGCCAGAGTTGGGAAATTTTAACCCCCCCTCAAATGAAATTCAGATGTGTCTTTTTTTTTGTCTCCTCTATCAAAATTTATTGGTCGGACCTCGTAATTTTTTTTGGTGTTGTATAGTGTTATTTTTTTAATTAATATCTAAAAACAGAATACATACTCAAAAATTAAACTTTATTTATTATACTAAAACCTTATTAACGTAACAGTTGCATAAAACTTTATCACTGCGCCAAATATAAACTCATCCACCATTTTATGTAAAAAAAATGTACTTATCATCATTATTTTGTATGATAATGATGATAGTAATAAAAATATATTCTAAAACTACAATTAGTTTGAAATAAACCACAGAATAGTGCACAAATATTTCAACTTCATATAAACTCTAGTATTTGAGTGGGTATTCGTAGTATCAAAATACTTATTTCACATGTTACATTCACAGGCATTCACATAAATTTCATAAAACGAGTACGAGTATTTGACAGTAGAGTTAGTTTTGTATGCTGGCAGTTACAAAACATTGTTTAAATTACGAATGTAGTGTATATAGTATGTAAGTACATTAAATTACTGAAATGTAAGATATGTAATGTATTGCATGTGTTTGTGGGAGTACCCAATAGGCAGAAATTTGATAAAATTTCAAATTATTTATTTTTAAGGATGAAATAACAATTACAAACCAATTATTGTAAGTAATAAAAAACAAATAAAAGAAGATGGTTGGCATATACATAAAAAAATACTTATTGGGTTAAGGCATATTGCAAGTACCAAAACTACTTTTATATTACTAACACGCATAAACATACATCCACATTTATAAACACTTTTGTTTAGTAAAGTTTTCTAATTTTTAATTCTGGAAAAAAAGAAATCGTTAAAAGAAGAGCAACAAATTATAAAATTTTCATTGACACAAAATAAACTACTTCAACCAAAAACTAAATAACCCAACAACACACATACTCTTGTACAGACATTCACACTTAAATGCACTATCACAATCATACTTATACGAGTTTGTACATATCGTCACCTAAAATGCAAAAGGGCCTATAAATACTTTCAAAATTTTTAGACAAGAAATGAAAAAATTATAAGTTTTATGATTTTCTTTCTTTAATAAAGTCGTTATATTTTAAAATAGAAATCTAAAAATGTTTGAAGAGGTATGCTGTACCAATATCCATTAAAAACTCAAATACGAGTTTTTTTTGGTTATTACACCCTTTTTCATTTCAGGCGATGATATATATTAGGCTGGTCCCTTTGTCTACTTTGATCTTTTGCGATTTTTGATAAAATTGCTCTCCACCATCTAAAAATCAAATGTTAAAATATACAATTAAATATATTGGGTGTATGACTGAAAAATGCTGGATCTTTTAAAATTGTTTGTCTTTATTTTGAAACATTTGTACACCGTAAATTTACTCAAAGTATTGGCAATTGTCCGCTATTACCTTCTCCCATATTTCTGGTAATAAGTGGATTCCGAGCCAAAAGAACTGCTCTTTTTTTGAGACTAAGAAGAAATCAAGCCAATATCGAACACTCTGTTCCAAAGTGAAAAGTATCCCAGAGAGAGCGTTCTGCATCGATCGAAACAAATAGAATTCGGACGGGGCACAGACTATTAAGAGGTATTGCGTTATCATGATGGACGGTTTCATGACCGGACGCATATTCTCGGCGTCTTTCGGCCCAATGGTCCC
Source organism: Calliphora vicina (assembly GCF_958450345.1). Classification (NCBI taxonomy): domain Eukaryota; kingdom Metazoa; phylum Arthropoda; class Insecta; order Diptera; family Calliphoridae; genus Calliphora; species Calliphora vicina. The sequence goes on from NC_088781.1 coordinate 27,886,532, forward strand.
TTCAAACGAATTAGTTGTGTTTGGTACAAGTTTCCTGTATGTTTTCATGTATAGGACTCTTTTTCTACCACCAAATACATAGCATTGCCTTGGCGCCATGTATAATTGGCTTTGGTATCGATTCGGCTGGTTGGCCAGGCTTCACAGACGATCTCTTATGCTTCGGAGTATCGTAATGGATCCATTTTTCATTGCAAGATGAAAAAATGATTTTCTTTTATAGCGATCGAGCAGCATTTCAGACATGCAAAATCGCTTTTCAAGGTCTGTCGGCTTCAATTCATATAGTACCCAATTTCCCTGCATTCTAATAAATTCTGCTTATGGCAAAAGTTTTGCTGCTTGAGTAGCTTCCAATGATTTTGCAAGCTCCTTCATGGACTAATGCCTTAAATTCTTGACCTTCAAACTTTTTGAACTTCTTCTTCTGAACCGCGCAATCCATCTCTTGCTCGTTGAAACCGATAAAACACATTCACCATAAGCTTCAGTTAGCGGCACTTTTTTTCAAATCCGGGCCACCCTATATGTATGTAAATTATATACAAAAGCATTTTTATTATAATTGTGCGTATGTGACTGTTGTTATTGCATTCTCAAACTTATGAGCATATACTGCTTTGGTATACGTTTCAGTTACAAGAGGACAACTTTATTGTTCAAACTCATAAGGATCTTTGCATGAGTGTTTGTATGCGTAATACTGTATTTTCAAAAATAAAACTTTATGCATTTTATTTACTTGTTATGTATACATATAGTACTAGTTTAATGCTTATAAACGCATCACTGTCATCGTCATCATCATGGAATTGATACAATTTATTAGACTTGACAATATTTTATATGAAATACAATTGTTGTGACAAGAGCTGCCAAAATTGAAAATTTATGTGTACGAGATGAAATCTCGCTATATTCAAATTCTGCAAATGTTAGAAATATTTGTTATAAGAATAAGGCAGATTCGTAGTAGCAACCGAATTTGTTGCCGATCGAATGATTCGGTTGCACACATAGAATTTTTCGACTCTATTAACAGAAAGTCGGTTGAAAAAGAAGAATTTTGGTTTAAGAAACAAACATTTTGTTACCTCTTCTATAATTTTGTAGCCACGACTGTAAAATTCGGTCACAGAGGTAGAATCATTCGATTGGCAACAAATTCGGTTGCTAGTACGAATCAGTTCTCTCTGTGTGGCTTTTATATACTATTGACAAATTACTGTCTGGCTGGCTGTCCATTTTAACATTGTGCGCAAAGTACTGGTTGAAATCAGAACATTATTTCACCTAGCCCCCATACAAATATCCTCCAAAAATTTGACTTTATCGGTCATAAATGTTTAATGTGTATAGGTATATATGAAAGTCGTGTCACCTAATTTTATGATGATCGGTCCATAATTAGTCACAGCTCCATGTAAGTCCCATTTCCGAAAATTACTTTAACGATCATAAATTTCATGAAATTTAACAGAAATACTTTTCATATAGACATAAATCACACGACATAATTGCATGGCGATCGATCCACAATTAGTAATAGCTCCCATATGAAGGCATCTTCCGAAAATCATTCAAGAAATTAAATTATTGAAATTTGAAAAATGAAAATTGAAAAATGTTTTTGCTTTTATACTTAGTATAGGGTATTATATAGTTCGACTTGATGAACCATACTTTCTTACTTGTTTTTCGATTATACTTTTGTAAATTTTATGAGCATAATTTTTCGATTTTTACAGCTGTTATAACCGTGTTTGACTATGTATGCATCAGAATGACCACAAACCTAGTACATTTTCTATGGTTTATAAAACCATTGATCTGTTTCAGCACTGATCTTGTTTACCATTTAATTTAGAACAATTAAAAGTTGCGTATGGTTAATATTTATTTTCATAAAATTAAATATTAATCATACGAAGGAATATTGTATATGGCACGAATACCATTTATTTGTATACATAATATATTTGATTTAAAATGAAATTATAAAAAAATTCTTAAAAATTATGATTTTGTGAAAATGAATGAAAAAAAAAAAATTTGTGAAAATGAATGAATTCACTTAATTGTGAATAAATTCGTAAAGTATACATCGATTTTTAGTGTTTATAAAAAACTGATTTTTTAAAAACCGGTTTGTCGGTTAACCGAAAATTTGTTACTATGTACACAATACTTGTTTTAATTATTGGTTTATTTATTAAATTTCAACCAAAAAATGTAAATTAATTTTTAATTAAATATTTGATAATTCTAAAATTTATCCTATATGATACAAACGCACTTCTTCTTAGCTGTGATTATTTGTCACTATAAACCATACCAAATAATTAATAAAACTCTAATATCAGATTTCAAAAATATTTCAAATCATGGATTTTAGAACGTTTAATGTCTCTCCTATAATATTTCTGAAAAGGACTTTGTACACTAAGCTAACGAAATGAATAATAAAATAAAATTTTTATAACAAAACACACTAATGAAGTCAAATTTATTGAAAGAAGGTATGTACATCAAATTCAATTTAACGTTTGGTAATACTATGTTTATAATAAATTATTATTAAGATTTAGCTTAAATTCTAGAATTATGCGGAATTTAATTTTTAATAGTTTCATTATGTGCAATTTATTCTGAAAAAGTTTTTCAGTAAACTCATCGTCCTCTACTATTTAGAATCAGTAATTCTTAAAAATATTAATCTAAAGTGGTTAGTATTGTTAATCAGCTGTTTAGGTTTCAAATCATACCATTAATATGTATACAAAAAGTAATATTTTAATTGATCTTTTGACACACTTTGTGGAAGTAGAATTTCATCAAATTTTTACCACATATAGAATGGTTGAATTCCAAATGTCTGTATGCAATGCAATCATATCTTTATCAAGACAAAGCAAGCAAACGCGTAGTTAAAATTTAAAAAAAACTTAGCATACTGCCTTTACATTTTGCGATATGAAACATTATCAAAGTTTACACGGTTGCGTAAAGAATCGCTCGACTTTTTAAGGTTGCATTGCATACAGACGTTTTGGAATTCACCCAATCAGTTATGTAGATTATTATGATACAACAAAAAAAATAATGGTGTATATGCTTATACACAATAGTTTTATTAAGGGGACGATATGCCATATGGCTTTGCGATGAATCAATAAATCTGAACAATTTCTGGCGCTTTCGATTTTTCGTGAGTTTTTTTAAACAAAAAAAAATAGCTATTTTCACTTAAAAACTGCATTTTTTTCTTCAATTTGTTATTATAACTCCGAAACTCCTCACCCTTTCCTTTTTGACAAGCAGACATAAAAGCTGGTCATTTTTTGATCTACCGTTTCATTAACATCTTTTAAAAGAAAAAAAATTTATTTTAATAATATCGGACTAACAGTTTTTGAGTTATAATTAATTATGTGGAGAAATGTCAAAAAAATTCACAATTTTACTTAAATTTAAAAAAAAAAAAAACTCTCCATAAATTTAATATTTGAACCACATTTGTACTACTGGAACCACAAAATTTTGTAGTAGTTTAGAAAGCATCTAAATTTTTTTCAATTTTGTTGCCTTGTGTAATCTTTATCTTATAGTAAAGCCTTTATAAGATTCCTCACAGCCGTATATAAATCGCTTATTTGTTTATTTAGTTTATTAATACAATTTTAAACAAGTAAGAAAGTATAGTCCGTCAAGTCCGGCCATATGATAACCTACACCACCATTAGGTTGCATGGCTTATGTATATTTGAAACCTATTCATGTTGAATTTTATTAAAATTGACTTATATAAAACTTATTTTTGCAAAATTTGGTTTGGATATCTATATAACTAAGGTATTTATGAAAGCTTAACAATTTTCAGATAGGGCTTGGAGAAATAATGGACTGATTCTTACCAAATTCAATAGGCTCCGTTCTTGGGGCAATATGAAAGCTTGTACCAAATTTTGTTGAATTATCACTGAAATTGCGACCTGTATTTTGATTACAAGGTTTACATGGACGGGCGGACATCGCTCCCACTGTGGTGGTGTAGGGTATAAATATCACGGATTTTCTCTAAATCTTATTGATTTTTAGGTTTGCCCTTTATGAACAAAAGTACTTCCCTGATAATCCTTATTTTGCCATACTGTTCTACTCTTCACTGTCGCAGCGAAACTTTATGATTTTACGTTTCGATAACGAACAATACTAAATACTGCGATGAATTATGTCAACAATGTCATGTAGTGATACTATATTTTTAAATCCTTTCTCTGTTTTCCTTAGAGGGAGGATGAAGGTTATATGGATGAATTGCTGTCTCGAAGGAATAACAATGACACAAGCAACACTTTTTATTTCTAATTCGATTTAGTAACAACAAATCTTTTTTACTTGAACATTTGTCTAATCTTTCGCATAAATTTTCAGATTTATTAGATACACAGCAACAACAACAACAGAAGAGTAGAGAAAAAGGGATTTAGAAATCAATTGATATTATAGAGTTTTAAGTAGTTTCAAATGTATGGGGACAGGGTATGAAAAGGTAGGTGTGTTCAGTTGGTGAGAAAAGTGGTGACATAATAGTGTTTTTTAATGAAATCGCGATAAATGAGATCAAAGTAATTTTAGCTATGAATTGTTGTTATTATTTTATCCATTCAACAATTGTTATTGTTTATATTTAAAATCTACTTCATAACATTCAAACAGATTTAGCAAATGTTCTTCAACTATTGAGTACAAATCCACTTTGGTATTGGTAATAGTAGTTTTGAAGTATAAAACTATAAAAAAGCGTTAGTGTTTCGTTTCATTGTAGCAGTCGTAAAAGTATTTGTAGTGCTAGCAGTAGTGTGGCTTGTATACAGGGTAATGATCTTTTCTTTTTTCCTTCCTCTTTCTCTTTGGCCACATTCTCTACATTTATCTTTTAGATATGTAGTGTATGTGTGTTATTTTAGAGACCATTGAAAAACTATTGTCTGTTGTATTGAGTTTATCGAGTGTATTAAATCTGGCAGCAAAACATACAACAATAAAGTAAACAAAATACTAGATATAAAAGCGACAACAACAACAACATTCACTGCCATGATAGTAATAAAAAAATACAGTAACAACTGAAGAAATCTAAAAAAAACAATTGTTAAACATTGACAATTTCCTTCTCATATTGAGGGTGAAAATGGCAAATCAATAAAAACAAATTGTACTCAAATGCAATAAAATCCACTCTATTCCTACAGCAATTGAAACAGCAACAAAAAAAAACTGAATACTGGACACATTGACTATAGATTTAATATCTATAAACAGAATTGTTGTATAAGAACTTCCATTTTCATACCATTAGTGTTGGTGTTACTTTTCCATTGGTGGTTGCCATATGTGAGTAAGTATGTCGTGTCGTTGGATAGACAAACCGTTAATAAGATGGAGACGAAAAATGAAACTAGAAATTAGGAGGGAAGGTAAACTTGTTTAAGGATGTAAGTTGTCAATCGATGGATATAAAAACCAAAAAAAAAACTATTTATATAGTTTATAGCGGAAATATGTATATTAAGTGAAATATTTTAGAACAAAGAACATGATGTATTTCTTTAATTCAAATCCAGATCGCTGTGATTTCTGAAATTTACTTTACTACGAAGTTTTTATGTCATTCCATGAAAGATTTGAATATATTAAAATTTTTATACATGGAGCTATATTAGTATTTTCAATGTAAACCTGTAGATCGATTCATTTATTTGTAGATCCATCCGAAAGTCTCAGATCTACACGAATAAGCCACAGCGACCCTAGAAACCAGTACAACCCATGTCATTCAACCTGGTTTCAGATGTACTCAACCCAGCGAAACCGTGGCGGACTTTTGAACGATGTTAATTGAATAAAATATGCATTTTAATTTAATAAAATATTTCGATGACAGTTTGCAATTTTAAATACTAGAAAATTTGTCACTTATTTTTGTTCAAAACGTGTGCCATATCTTATATACCCTTCACCAAATTATATTTTAAAATAAAAATTTTTAATATTTGTAAAGTAAAGTTTATAACAAAATATTGATGTATGAATCATGTATGTAAGTTATTTGGTGGCTATGGAAAATTTATTTCAACATACAGACGCACTGTGGCGCCATTTGAGATTTTTCGTTTCAAAAATCATAACTTTTGAACCAAATGAGATACTCAAAAACTTTAAAAGGCATATGATAGATAATTGATGAGCCTATGAAATGAAATATTTGAAACGGGTTCTACGCTTTTAGGTGCCTACTTGTAGGTTACCAATGTTGAAATTTGTGAAAAAATCAATTTTATGGGAAGAAAAATAAATTTTTTTTTGTGCCTTTTGTTGATTTAAAATTGTTCCAGAAAAGTATTAAAATTTTAATATTTTTTTTAAATTGTCCAAAAATGCATGCAACAAATTTTTGGAATCATTTCTTTTTTTTAATTCTACCTCTAGCAAAAAATGGCAAGGACAGACATTTGTAAAAATATAGAAATTGATAGTTTTTTTTATTTTTCTTCAAATTTGAGAAATATTGAAAAAATGGTTAGTTAGTTGGTAAATATAGTGTTACGTTTTAACCTTTTCAAAACGTTTGGTTTATTTCCTTTAAATAAACCGGATACTTTTGATTGCAAATAAAAGCCGTTTAGTAGTTTAAAAATTGTAACAACTCTTTATTTATTTGAAATGTACAACAACAACAGAATTAAATAGTCACTCAGTGTTTTTTTTTTATACACTTTTATAAATTCACAGAAATAAAGACACACTTTATAATGTACACGAATTCAATTCAATGATAAACTCACTCACGACTACCACTATTTATAACACTGTCATCTGCACTCCAGATTGTTCTTTATCTGTCAAAATTCGAATATTCTAGATCTTACTAATACATACGCCATCTGTGGTGTACTTTCTACAATGTTCCTTAACTGAATATTCGAATTCGAATACAGCGTTGCCAACCCACGATCAAAACACCTGAAAGCTTTTATTTAATAATGCCCACAGATATCTTGCAGTTTGCTATTACAGCACTGTTATTTGAAAGCATTATGCTACTTTTAAATCAGCCCTTAAAATCGTTATATTTGAATTCAAGTACAATTTCGTAACAATAAATTTACCTTTAAAGCAAACTGTAAAATGTATTTATTCTTTTCTTAATTAATAGATCTATCAACAAAATCAAAAATAATGACTGTCTATTACCCAGTTTTCGAGATATCGTATCTCCATATCATGACGAAGGGTATAAAAATGTATACACACTATTCCAGCCAAAATTGATCCTTGGTCCAACAAATTATTATTATACCTTAGACCAACATAATGGGGAGGGTATTATGCGTTTCCACAGATGTTTGTAACGCCAAAAAATATTAGTCTAGACTCAGAATCACTTGATGAGTCGATTAAATGATGTCCTTCCGTCTGGCTGGTCGGCTGGCTGGCTGTCCATGTAAACCTTTGGATAAAATTTGGTACATATATTTTGTTTGGCCCAAGGACGGAACCTATTGAAACTGGCTGAAATTCATCCATTATTTCACCTAGCCTCCATACAAATGTCCTCCCGACTTTTAACTTTATCGGCCACAAATGTTTAATTTATATTGGTATCTTCACAAATTTTGCTCCAAATAAGTTTTATATATACGGAATTCATTTCACCAAATTTTATTATGATCGGTCCATAATTAGTCATAGCTCCCATATAAGACCCGCTTCCGAAAATCACAAATCTGCTAAAAATGTTGGCACACGCTTCAAAATTCAATTAAATAACTTTCATATAGACAAAAATCACGCGACCTAATACTTTCCAACTTGTTTTTTAAACTTTTGTACTGGCAGACTGCTCACAACTTCCGGATCAAGATTTAAATGTTGCTGATGAACGATATAATGTTCAAGAATAATTCCGGAAAAACAAAATTCCCCAAGAAGTTTCTTGTGTGGCAAGCCATTTTCAGTTGAGGCAAAGGAAATCATTTATTTGTGACATCAGGCTCGATAAACGGAGTGTCTACAAAAACGGCTTTTACCTTTCTTAAACCAGCACAGACTTCATATTTCTGGCCTGATTTGACACCATATGCCACTATTGAAAAAATGCCCTTGAGTGGTATTTAAACAATAATGTCAATTTTGTATCATGAGAGGCAAATCCACTCAACTGTTCAGAACTAGTAATATGGCAATATTTTAATTTTTAATGAATTTGTACAATACTTGAAAAAATGTACATTTTTTTGAGAAATTTTATATTGAAGTTTTGTCTGGCTCACTCTTTTGTTGATCTGTTTCTTTTATAGACAAGAAGTTGCATATGAATAATATTTATTTGTATATAATTAAATATTAATCATACGTAAATATTAGAGCGGCAGCAAATTTTTTATTTTAGATTTCAAAGAGTGCCGGGTGGAATAATGTAATATAAATGACAACATTTTATAAAAAGATGTAAAAGTTTTTACAAATGATTTTTGTATAATATTTTACATATCACAAAGATCTTTTTCCACATATGGTTTATTTTCTCATATCATTTATTAAAAAAGTGAGGAAACAAGTTTTAAAATTTCACAACACTTTTAAAAAGTGAATGAATTCTTTTGCATTTTGAAATGTTTTAAAGCCCTTTCTAATCTAAAGTGTCATTTATAATGAAAATGTTAATTTTTTTTTGTTGTGGGAAATTTTATAATGTAAGGTTTCACCTTTCTAATACTCATGAAATCTCTGTTATGGATTTTTGTCTAACTATGATAACGTTTGCCTATTCTCATAAAAACTCAATATTCTTTTAAACCATTTTCTAAAATCTAATCTCAAACTTTTTAGGATTTTGTTAAACAAATTCTAAATGATTTATAAATTTGTCTTTAGAATTCCTTAAAAATATATTCGAAAATCAAAGCCTAAAATAATAAGCAAAACTGCTTTTTAATACTATTTTTAATTTAAACTAGAACATAAATTCCTTTAAGATCCTGACCCTTCAGACCTTTAAATTCCATAACTTTTTTATTTTTCTAACAATTCACTTTAATTAAATACATCTACCTATAACCCTTGATCTTTAACATGTTCATTTTTTCCACAACTAATCAATTTCACTAAGGCAATTAATATAAGCAGCACTTGAATATTGATTTTCATTATTAACGTCACTACCTAGTAGTGTTAATAGTGTTTTTTTCCCTTTAATGTATAACAAACGATTAATTACCCAGGCAGAAAAAATCAACAACAACTGATTACACAAAACGTGCGAAAATAACTTCTTTGCTTCTTTCTTTGCTTGAATATTAGCCCTATTTCACTAATATCGCCTTGGATACTTTCCTTATTTTATAGACATTTTAATGGTTTTATTTTCAATACACTTCACATATACACGTTCTCTACGAAAGGGTGCGTGATACAATTCGTTAATGTTGAATAGGAAGAATGGAAAAAATAAGAGAAGAAAAGGATTAGGGCAATTGAAAAGAATCTTGTTTTTAGGAAAACAAGCTTATGAAATAACTAAAAAAAATCAATAATAAGATGGGAAAGTTCGAGTTCAATATAAAAATATATTTTAACTATAAGTATGTTTATGTGTAGAAATTGCTATTGTATGTATTATGGTCATTAAAGGGATAAGAAAAGTTATTATTTAATACAAAGTATTGGAATCACACCCACTTAAAATATCAAACAGATTACTGTGGCAGGGAGGTTGCTTGAGTTAGAGCTTATTATTAGAAAATAATGAAAAGTAAGGCAAACTTTTTGTTGCATAGATGTTGGTGGAAATTATTTATTTTTGATTTATAGAACTTTAGTGCTTCAATTCATATTGAACTCAATATTCTTGCAAGTTTGCCCCCAATGATAACAATAATGACTATTTTTCCCCTAACTTGGTAGGGAATGTTACTAAATGTTATTTATAGTTTGTATAAATGCAAACATTATCATATTGAATACCTGTTGATAATTGAATAGTATCATATAAAATGTATTTTTAGACCATAATAGAATAAACATGAGACAAGACTACGGTCCTCTGAAATCCAAGAAAAACTGACTGATTTAAATTAGATGTGGTCCTAACAAAGTAGAATTTTAACAGTCCAAGAGAAAATCTTTTTCAACGGTTTTGAAATTTCCTGGCGTCAAACAAAATCTAAGAAAAGTTGCTCTCCAACACATAATTAGGAACTCTCCAAACTAGATATTGCCTAAAATATTAACCATTATGAAATATTGTTACCATATGGAAGCAAGACAGTTTTTGGACACTTCAAAATCACAATATCTCTTATAGTTTTTTCTCGAAAATTTCAAAACTTAAGAAAAATATAATATGAAGTCTAGTATTTATTACAACAGCACAAAAATGGAAATTAATCCTCAATGACACTCAAATATTAAAATCACGAAAAATTCAATCAATACGAATGGTGCTAATTTTATGGTTTTTTAAAACACTGTGCATGAAATTTCAGGTCATTAAATCTTTCCCGAATGAGACCAACGGGAAGTGATAGTAGAACATCAGTAGACCAAAACCCTCAACTTTTAAAATCACGAAAAACACATTCATTTTGACCCCAAGTACTCTTAAGGGTTAATTTCCATTTTTGTACTGTTATTGTGAATACTAGACTTCATTTTATATTTTTCTTAAGTTTCATCAAAATCGGCCCAAAAATATATAATATTTCGCTATCTTTCCATGAGAAATTCCAAATATTGAAAAAATTTACCTTTGACCTTCACGATTTAAGGGTTAACGTTTTCCGATTTTAGGAAAACTTTCCGACTATATTTAAAATTACCTGGGCTATAATATTCTGAACAGATTTTACTTAAAATTAATAACAGTAAGGAAATTGGGCTCATTCGCCAAAATATGGCCAAAAAAATAGTTTTTCTCGGAAATTGCAAAATTTATATCGCAGGTACGGAAAAACTATAGGAGGTATTGACATACATTTTTCACATTTTTATTCCCTATTATGATGTAAATAAAGCCCCATGTGATGATCAAAAAATTCTGAAATTTTTTTAACAAAATTTTTAAAAATTTGGAATATTTAAAAAAATATTTTTTTTTGTTATACCTGCGAATAGGTTAACTGTATCCTATAAGAACTTATATACAAGTAAATATGGATATATTTTAAGTAAGAATAAACTTCTGTTTGAATATTTCTCAGAATATGTTAATTTTGTTCCTACATTTCTTGTTCCAGTGACCTGAGACACGTTAATGACCTGGGAAATTTTTAATAATTTTAAAATTTTTTAATCAATTTCTGTTTTTTATGTCTCATTATAACGACAAATACGTCCACATTTCGATTATTTTAAATTAAATTGCAAAAGAAATTTCTTAATGGCAAAATTTATACAAAAACTTAACAAATTGCTTTTTTCCCCTTGTAAATGCATCTCAAAACTTCAGAGGGCTGGCGGCACGTCTTAACCCCAAACGATTTACTAAACATTTTATCAGGATGATTTACCAATGTTCACCAAACTGGGAGGTGAGACTGGAAAAAAATCCAACTTTCGTTTATTAGGGGCCACCCTAGGGTATAGCGCTGCCATTCATAAAGGGATCACCGGAAAGGTTTACGCTTTATATATTTTGATATATATATAGTCCATCATTCAAATATATGTAGTTTTGACATCTCTAAAATTCTGCCATTGCACTATGGCCGAAAAACCCCAAGTAGCGGCAAAAACTATTTCCCGACAAGCTAGACTCAAAATATTCCATTTTAGTAAAAATGGGCAGTCCACGCCCCCTTTTTTGTATTGGGCCGCCCATAAGGGTGGTTTTCTAGAAAAATAATGCTTACTCCCTAAAACTCCCTCTTTATAATTTGATAGATACATTTCTATAAACTTTAGACAAAATTACGAATGTCGTGTCAGTTTTTTCGTGGGGCTCCGATATAAATTTACCTTTTGCAAAAGTAGCATTAAGTCGTGAGTTTGAAATTACTTGCAAACAAATATTGCATGGCATTGAACCTTAGTCTCCCACGAACAACTACGTGTAGAAAACTCTATTAAAGGTTGTTTTCCACGGGAGTTCTACTCCACAAAAGAAAATAACACTATTCACAATTTCACAAAAAAGATGACCCAGTAAAAACATCAAAATAAGTTCTAAATACAAGCATTTACGAAATATCTTTACAACAGTTAAAAATACACACATCGAGTAATAGAATCCATATTCAAAGATTTATTTTATTGAAAGCATATTTTGGAAAACGACGATTTATTTAATTAAAAATTATGCTGCTTCACAAATAATAAAATGAATTAGAATAAATTTATATACATATTATCAGCATTTTATGTCTAATTATGGGATGTCAACTGTTATTATTTGTATCTATTTTTTTCTTTTCAATATGTTGGCAATAGAACGTAATAAAAAAAATTTAAAAAATATGATGTTGGAAAATCGACTTTTTGGCGCAAAATTTGGAAATTTTCCATTTGGACCACTATTTACCAAGCTATATTACGCCTATATTTCATTTAATTTTTATATAAAAAACTAGTGAACTTCGGCTCGCCCCAATTTTAAGCCTTCAGACAAACTATAGTGTAAAACTCGATATTCGATTTTTTAAATTTTCCGACTTTTCCGGAGGGATTTTCCAAACAACTGAATACAAATTTTACAGCCGTTCTCATTTTATGAATGACTATACGTTTTCTGCACCATTTTTATATACATATATAGATTAGAGTTCATTTGTGATCACGGCACTTCATTTGTTTCTCGGGTATCATAATTTGTCTGAGGGTTTTTGCGTAAATAAAAATAATGGCGTCCTTTTTTTTTGGAAAGTTTCCACTCCCAAATCACCGAAAGACGCGGATTTTGATGTAGAGCAAAAATTATTGAATATATTGCAAATCTGATTTCTCCACTCGATTCTGCATCAAAAGGTAATATAATTAATGTTTTTTGAATCCTTAAAATAGTTTTAAAAAGCCACAAACGAAAGAATGAATATCTTAAGTGAAGTCTCAACTAATTTAATAAACAAATTTGTAGCCCCCTAAATATGTTCATGTTTAATTTTTACAATCTTTTTTAAAAAAAAAGTAGTGTGCGTTTATAGGAATATGCACCAGTGTATATTAGAGTTAATTTCAAAAATTTGATTCATTTGTACTTTATTTATTTTTTTTTTTACTTAATTTTCTAGATTTACAGCCATTTTATTTTCCTATAAACGCACTTTAATTTATGGGCCTGTGTAGCATTATTAATAATGTGTGGGTGATCCTTTGTTAAGGATTGTTTCAAAAATATGGTCTGGCATTGATTCCACTAATTTTTTAAGCAGATTGGAATCAATTTCCTCCCAGATTTGTTTAATTCTTAGTTTCAGCTCTGTCACACTCATTATGCTTTCATTCTGGGCATTATTTGCATAAACTTTACGGGCCATGTATCCCCACAGGTTCTCCATTGGGTTTAGGTCCCGACTACAAGCCGGCCAGTCCAACAGAGGAATTCTGTGTTCATTAAACCAAGATTTCGATTGCTTAGAAACATGGATTGCAGCACTATCTTGTTGAAATATGTAATCTTCATAAATTTTTTCATCCATAAATGAGAGAAGAACATCTTCCAGCAGTTCGTTATAAATCGCACTATTCATTTTTGTCGGAACAAAACATATTTTCGACTTGCCAACTGCAGAAAAGGCTGACCAAGCTATAACACTGCCACCACCGAAATTACGTTTTGACATCCGAACATCGTTTGATCTCAAATCGTGCCAATAGCATGATTATGAGTCAGGACCGTCTAAATTTTTCTTTGTCAGAGAAAATTACTTTTTTCACTCATCAATCCATTTCATATATTTTCATGCGAATTTTAGACGATTTTCTTTATGGTGCTTTTTTAGCATTGGTTTACATTTTGGCTTTTTTCATTTTATGTTTTCATCGTTTTGTAAAATGTGTGCAACGTGTTTGGAATTCACTGGAAGATTCAATTTATTCTTTATTTGTGTGAAATTCAATTTGTTGCGGGTTGCTTCTTGTTTTATTAGATTAAGTTGTCTCCTTGTTAGTTTTGTATTTCCCTTTATAGGTTTGACCTTTATTCAAGAAATTTCGCTCCACACTTTCCGATCGATCGATTTTACGTCCAATTTCTCTATTGGAGCATCCTTGGTCGTGAAAAAATTTAATTTGAATCTTTTCTTGATCGGACAAAAAAGTTCCCTTTAGCATCTTTAAAAGTGATGAAATTTATTGATTTAAATAGAAAAAGTTGCAGTAAATTGAGATGTTACTATTAGAAACGTACCTTTGGTTGAAAAAACCCTAAAATTGATAATATTTTATTTTTGGTAACTTTTTTAAAAACAAATTTCACGTCTGCATTTATACGAATCTTCCACTTAAAATAGCACCAAGATCATTTGATTGCATAATTATGGCAAACAACAAGATTAAGAAAAAAAACTTGTTTACTTTCAAAAAGTACTGTTAAGTTGTCTCTCATTAAAAAAGTTAAATTTTGCTTTCGGATGAGAACAACAAAGATATAACCAAAATACAGGAAAAAATTAAGTGCGTTTATAGGAATATGTACCAGTGTAGATATATCAATCTGTACGCAGCAATTCATATTGTTATCATAATAAAAATTTTGTATGGGAAATCTACAAATAACTTAGTTATTTATAACTTTAGTTTTAACATTTATTTTTATTCGATCCTCATTAAAATAATACAATCATATTAAAACTAAAAAGCGTTTTGTAAATTTAACTGGAAATACCATAATATTCATTAATTTAAAAAAAATATTTATGTATATGAAAATCATATCTCACCATTTACAATTTCCTACAAAACATATTTATAATAAAACTACTACAACCAACCAAAAAAACGCAAAAAATACAATAACCCAAAGGCAAAATGGCAACAATTATTATTGTATTATCTTTCTAACATTTAAAACGAATTTCAACCCAAATAACACAAACTGACACCATTTAAGCGCAAAAAAAAATTCAAATAAAAAACGACAAAGAAAATTTACTATACTCAGTTGGTGTATAATTTCTAATTTTTGGTTATATTGTTGTAGTTACTGCTGCGGTTATTTAGACCTCTTGCTTGCAGCATTAAACTTATCAAAATCTCATTACTGAAACAAAAACACACTAAAATCAGACAATAAACGAACCGTTTTTGTTTTGTTTTGGGTCTCAAAGGATACGTGTGCAAAATGCTGGATATGAAAACAGGACAGGGTATATTAAATTATATTCATAAATATGTACTAGTACCTTAACATGAAAAAAAACGAAATTAAGCAGAGAAAGAAAACAAAAGTTGAGGAAATTTAAATGTGGCGGTAAAAGGTTATCTTTTGGAAATTAGTAACATGAGGCGTATGAGAATTTTTTTATTTTTAGGTGGTGGAATTGAGAAGTACATTTTAAATAATTCATAAAAGCTTAGAACATCCTTTGTAAAATGTCTTCCTAATTTTGCTGGCTTTGAAAAATCCAATCCTTTTGTTTTAACCCACTTTCAATTGGCGTCAAAAGTAACTTTTAACGCCTGTTGTTATACACTAGCCTTTTCTAAAATCTATTTAACATTTATACCTTTACCAAAAATAAATTCCAAACTAGTGTGTTAAACCAACCAGCTCAAATCAACAAACAAAGGAAAGATCCCACGAAACAAAGCCAAAACGGAAGAAACCATTTAAAACATTGTTTATCACACATTCATTTAACTTTTATTTTTTGTTGCTGTCATTGTATCATATACAAACACAAAGGTCTTTGTGTTAGTGCAAAACACACAAACACAATAAAAGTAAAATGAAAATCAAAGTATTATTTAGACACAGCCTGTGTTAAGGGATTTTAATGTTCAACGCACAAACACATTCAGATTTTTGAATTCGCATGCAGACATTTTTAATTTTGCCCTTTTATTCTCTGCCCTAGAGGTATGATATTTGCGGCTACATGCACAATCTCATATGAATACAGGATGACATGAAATATTTTGTACAATTTTACGGTCACAAATTAAAAAAAAAAATGAATATAAATAAATTATATAGAACAAAATGAAATAATTCGATCAAAAAGTTAATTTTTGAAACAATACCCTACTGATAATATTTCAATAAAGTTCTCCTCGGAATTCGCTTTAATTCCTTCAAAGTTCATATTTTAAATAGATATATGCGAAATTCCTAAAAGTAGATTTTATAATTTTTTTATCATATTATTAATTGAGGATTTAAACGTTTTCTTTTTTTCTACAAATCCGTTTCTTATCAAATTAGTACATTGACTAGAAAACCGTCCCTGAGCAAGGACAATCTCAAAAATTGTATCTTCCATTTTCCAAAACTTCTCCTTAAATATGAGCCACTCCACGAATAAAACCATACATATCGTGATAATTGAAATTTAATGATATATATATTTTCGTTAAAATTAGCTTATATCTGTCAACAAAGTTTTTTTTTTGTTTAAAAATGTCAAATTTTGTAACAAGGAATCGTCATACGCGGGAAGTTCTTCTTTATATCTTTAATTAAAAACAAGTAAGAAAGTATGGTCGGTCAAGCCCGACCATATAATATCCTACACTAAGTAAAAGAGCAAAAACATTTTTTTTTTTTAAATTTCAATAATTTATATTTTTGAGTGATTTTCGGAAGTGGGCCTTATATGGGGGCTATGACCAATTATGGACCGATCAACATGTAATTAGGTCGTGTGATTTATGTCTATATGAAAGTTTACTATGTTGAATTTTGTGGCTATACCAACATTTTTAAGCGATTTATGCAAGTTAAAGTGATTTTCGGAAGCTGGTCTCTATGGGAGCTATGACTAATTATAGACCGATCGTAACAAAATTTGGTGATATGAATTTTGTATATATAAAACTTATTCAGAGCGGAATTTGTGGAGATACATATATAAATTAAAGATTTATGACCGATAAAGTCCAATTTCGGAAGGACATTTTTATGAGGGCTAGGTCTGGACCGATTTCAGCCAGTTTCAATAGGCTTGGTCCTTGGGCCGAAAAAGTAATATGTACCAAATTTGATCGAAATATCTTCAAAATTGCGACCTGTACTCTGCGCACAAGGCTTACGTGGACAGCCAGCCAACCAGGTGGACGGACATCGTTTAATTGACTCAGAAAGTGGATGTTCGACTAATATGTTACAAACATCTGCACAAACGCATAATACCCTACCCACTATGGTGGTGTAAGGTATAAAAAGGCCGCTGAAGCACATCAATTGCTTCCCAAAGCTTATGGTGAATGCGTTTCATCGGTTTTAGAAGTTGTGATTTTGACAGTGAAGACAAATATTGCCCAGGCCACCCAAAAAAGTTTGAAGTCCAAGAATTGGAGGCAGTACACCATGAAGATTGTTGTAAAACTCAACAAGAGCTTGCAAAATCACTGGGAGCTGTTCAAACAACGTTTGTGAACACTGAAAGCGAGAGACCTTGAAAGACGATTTTGCCTGACCGAAGAACGTTATAAAAGAAAATAATTTTTGCACCGAATCATTACTTTTGATCAAAACTGGAGCCACTATAATAACCCGAAGCGTAGGAGATCGTTTGTGAAGCCCGAAAAACCCGCCGAATCGACACCAAGGTCAAATATCCATGGATCTGAGGTAATTCTCTGTATTTGGTTAGAGAAAAAGGGTCCTATTTATTACTAGCAGCTGAAATCTGACCAGCCTGCACCGAATGAAACCGTAATCATGACAACGCTCGGCCACATGTTGCAGTTGCAGTATTAAAAAGTATTTAGAATGAAGTGGTTGGCAAATTTTGCCTCACCCACTTTATAGTCCAGTCCGTGTCCCGTCCGACTGCTATTTGTTTCGATCGATGCTGAACCCTGTCTTTATGACTTGTCTTGATTCGGTCAAAAGTTAACCAGTTCTTTTGGCTCGGAATCCATATGTTGCCAGAAAGATGGGAAAATGTCATAGCTAACAATGGCCAATACCCTGATTCAATTTATATTGACAAATGTTTTAAAATAAAAGCTAAAAATTTTAAAAAAGCCTGCGTATAAAAATTCACATGACCTACAACATCAAGTTTTATAAAAGACTGACTTTTTTTAGAAGATCGTTTACCTTCTGGTTTCTTCTAGCGATTTATAATAAAGAGAGTAAATTTTATTATAGAGACACAACATAGGAATAATTACAAAATCAATCATGTTTGTATTTTAAGTAAAGGGTGTTTTGGAATTCAATTTCGAATGTGGATTTTTTTTAGAAAGAGAAGCAAAGCCCTTCCGGAACAACTTCTACAGTGTCCTGTTATGCCAAAAATTAAGGGGTTCGGAGAAAAAGTCGTGACTCTGCTCATATACATATTTATTATCGTACTAGTATTATGGGAACCACCCTAAACAGAGTCTTGTTACCACTATACGAATATATGACTAGCTAGGAACTAAAATGGTCTAAGTTAAACTACTACTTTAGAATATTTTGTTTTTTCACTTTTTTCAAACACTTTTCGATTGTTATCTCAAAATGTGTACTTTATATAATAGACCACATTAGTGCCAGGCTAACCATCCCATTCAAAAACAGTACTCATTATTGAATATCTGGGAACTTCTGTAAACAGAGTTTTCATACTTTGTTTATATTCCTTTTGTTTTCAGTATCCGTTGATGATCTTAAAGTGAGGCGGATCAGGATGAATAACCAGTCCCATATTCGGTTAATTGATATTAATAGATATCTGGAGATCAATAATAGTATGCAAATAGGTGGTATCAGAGCATAAAAAGAAAATGGTTATTTTCGAATGTCTTAGGAACTGTCCTCCAACATTTTATAAATTACTTTCCTATCATTGTAAGTAGTTTGACTAAAATAAGAATGAAACGAAAATTTTCCTATGTAAAAACCTACGAAATTATAGAGGATCTTGGGTATAAAGAAAAGTATCTCGATTTTCTAAAACCTCAGGATAGTTTTAGTAATTTCAGTGAAAAGACCATGGTATTCAAATGAAAACTAACATATTAGACATATTAAATTACATTTTTTTAATTCGCTACGGTAGCGAAACTCACGGGGTTAAACATATATAGGTTTCATCTCAGTACCAATATTTCTAGGATTTTTTTTTAAATGTTTATGAGAGCAAGTTCAAATATGGACAGCAATTAATTAATTATAATATATTCACTAAACTTCATGCTTCATACCAACCATTTTTGGTTACACTGTAAATTTATTAAAAACAAAAGTAAACATTCCGTCACACACATAGATAAACTGTTCTAAAAATCAGTAACTTAATACACGAGGATTTAACTAAGTGTACCACTGATTGTGACTTTGTTGGGAGAACGTACTACGTACTTATTTCATATATTAATACAAATATGTATGTGTGCAGCTATTTCCGTATAAATTTGTGTGATTCTTTATGTGTTTGTGTAAGTGAGTAAGTGTCTGTAAGCGAAGCATAAAATTGCGTGGCGTTTAGGGAAAACAGGAAATAGAAAATAAAACATATCATTCTACATGCAAAATTACATGCCAAAGAAAAAATAATTTTTCAATGCTTAATTTAAAATACAACAAAAACGAAAGAACGCTAAGAAACACAACATTCCCAACCGAATACATAGCAAGCAACATTCCATTCTCGCTTATTCAAACACGTTCAGTCAATGACTGACTAAATAACATTTCCAAACACACGTATATAGATAAATAGAGTTCTATTGCCTCAATACCCAGTTCTAGAATATACTCCTTGCTCTCTTTTAATACAATATGTTAAATGACAAATTAAACATCCTTTATTTTGTAATTTTTATTAGGGTTCGGTTTTCACGAGTTTTTGTTAATCGATGAAGTAACGTGGGCTCAATTGGAATAAAAGTGGGAAACAATATATCAAAAAATAAATATTACTTATGGAATGGGCCCAGATTTAACACAACAACAAGTTTTATAAGAAATGTTGATTTCATCTTAAGCCATTACCGTTTAGGCCTGAGATTCCGTTTTCCGATTTTGACGACATTTCATACAAATAGAATTTAAGGTTTCTCAAGTTCACTTTCAATAGTTGAATGTGAATATCTACTACTATTTCATTATCTGCCCCACAGTGCAATGTCTGTGTTTGTCTACGAATTTCAAAGTAATTAATTTGCCCCAAAAACATTGTAATAGACTGAGTAGAATAGTAAAAATTTGGGTGTGTGTATTTATTACTGATATATGTATACCTACATACATGTTCTTATGTATATTTGTGTATAAATTAACACTGTTTAAAAAGTATTTAATAAATGGAGCATGTACTTTCTTACATTTTAACAAATTTTTTAATGAGTGTGTATTTTTCCATGGTTTGATTAGCTAATAAACTTAACAAATTGCTTGTTTATACTAGAATTAATAAAAAACATCAACAATACCACCAACCAAATAAATTGAGTTTTATTTAAAAATGTATTCATATTAAGCCAATATTTTATTAACTTCAAAGAAATTAAATATTTATTTAGTGGTATTTGTTTAGCGTAGATAAATGTTGAAGTTATTTTAAAAAAAACTAAATAAATAACATTTATTTATAAGATGTATGTATACTACTGGAGTGCTTCAAAGGCTTCAAAGTTTAGAGCTGCATTTACAAAAAGTTTTTGCTTAAACATTGCCATCAAAAATTAGTATTTTCATATGAAAATACAGCCTGTATTTGTCGTAGAACAGCATACCCAACTTTTCATGTCTTGATCGCTTGTTCCTTTTAAAGGACTTTAAAATTTCAAGTATATTTATTTATATTTATCATTATAATTAGGTGATAGTTACACAGTGTAACACGAAAAAATATAACCATATACGGACACCACTACGTGATTAGAGACCAAGAGAAAAATACCATTGTCTCCCAGTTTTGCCCAAAGTCATGCACTTTTTATGGGTCCCCAAAGATTTGGGTCCTCGGTGTCATTTTTGCAAAAAAGTTATAATTTTCTCAGACTCACATCTTGCAAACCATTAGGAATTTTGATTTACTTTCTGAGACAAAGTTTTAGCTCTTATCATAAAGAATAACAATTGTAAACACATAAATCAAAAAATTTTCATCTTCAAGATCAAAATCGCAAAAAACTTTAAAAAAATTCTATTGTTTTTACCTTTTTCACCCTGTTCAGGTCCATGGGTAGCAAACTGTTCAAAATTTAAGGAAACAATCAACTAGTAAAATGTACCCAGGATCCCAATAAACAAATTTCTAGAACATATGAACTTCATAGGAATGATTCTTAAAACCGTTTAGGTAGCACTTATGTAGCCGCAAAAGTGAAAAATTTCCCGAAAATACTATGCTATCTATTACAAAAATAATAAAAACAAGTAAGAGAACTATATTCGGCTATGCGAATGGTTTGCAAGATACGACCCTGAGAAAATGGTTACTTTTTGGAAAAATGACACCGAGTCCCCAAAGATTTGGGGTCCCATAAAAAAAGTGCATGACTTTGGGCAAAACTGGGAGACAAGGGTTATATTTTCATGACTTAAAAACTTACACACAGAGCTATATACGGTAATATCCAACCATTTTTGCACCAAATCATTAACAACGCGAAGCTTATGACAGCGTATGTGAAGCCCGGCCAACCAGCCGAATCGACGCCAAAGTTTGAAGCGAGCATTGGCCGAATAACGCCCAGAATATGCGGCCAGACATGAAACCGTAATATTCCATAATGATAACGCTCGACCATATGTTACAATAGCTGTTAAAAGTATTTAGAATGATGTGGTTGGGACGTTTTGCCTAATCCGCCTTATAGTCCAGACCGTGTCCCATCCCGCTACTATTTGTTTCGTTCGATGCAAAACGCTCTCTCTGGGATACACTTCACTTAAGAAATAGTATTTGACATTGGCTTAAGTCGTTCTTGGCCTCAAAAGATGAGTAGTTCTTTGGGCTCGGAATCCATATAATGCCAGAAAAATGGAAAAAGTTTATAACTAATAATGGTCAATACTATGAGTAAATTTGTATTGTACAAATGATTCAAAATAAGGCCATCCATCAAAATTTGCCTCGCGCAGAACCCGTCAAACCTAAATATTTTTCAACCTCATTCTTCAACTTTGGAGCACTTAAATTGGGTTTTTCTTTAACTTTACGGACAATCCATCTCTTACCTGCATTACTAAATACTTTATTTGGCGCAGATCTACCCTTCTCGGCTATTCTATTTTCGTGGCGAAAACTTTCTATAATGTGCTGGACAGTTGAGGAACTAATTGCAACAATTTCAAAAGTTAATCATTGGATTTTGCACTGTTTCCAATGACGAATAGCGTCTTTTCTTTTCTCAAGTGAAGTTAGTTTTCCCATTTTAAAATTTAAATTCTTTTCAACTTATTTTTATAAAAATTCTTTAAAAATTACCTTAGCTTAGCTCTCAAACAGAAAAAAATGCATTGCAATGGTATTTCATTATCAGAGAAAATATCAAATAAACTGCATCATTTAAGCTGTGAGCATATTTAAAGGAGAAAATTCTTTTTTCATTAATATTTCTTCAATCAGATTGGTTTTTGTTATTTTTTCTTCCTCAGCATTATAACAGGACATATATCATTACATTCTATATAAAATTTGTTTAATAATTTGAATGAACATTGGACTAATTTTCGATTTTCTAAAATAATTTTACCTGCATCAAATAAGCTGTTAGTCACTGTATTTTTCAACATACACATAAAATTAATTTCATCTTTGTTTACTTTTGTGACTTTGTTCTCTACACTATTGATACACCCTGTACATAACACACCCAATACCAATGATTCGATGTATTAGAAGCCCAACGACAGAATCAATATATGCGCCATATTTTTGGTGAAGAGTAATGTATTTTCAGGATTTAAGCCCACATAAAGATTACTTCCCACAATTTTCATATATCGCTCATTTGCTGCAACAACTTCATAATTCAAAAAAAGTCGTTTCGAGAAAAACGGCTTAGAATTTTTTTTGTGACAACAAATCATGCGATTTCAGAAATAAAACTTGATTTAAATAGTAGATCTTAATATCTGTATAATCCATATTTTTACTTGTCAAATAAACGAGAAAACATGAATTTTAATTTTGACATTTACAACAAAAAAAAAGACTCTCACACAAAAAATAATTGACTTTTTTGAAAACTGATAAAGCTATATGAAAGATTATAGGACGGCGCATATTTTTTATTACTCAGTTCAAAAAACACGTATTTTGAGTTATGATGTTGTTGCAGCAAATGAGCGATATATGCAATTTAGTAAACAAAATATATCCAGGGACCGTAACTGTTAAAAGCGATATCAAGAAAGTTATTTTATAGCAGTTATTTTGTGACATAAAAATCCATCTAAAACAGTTATTATTCAACATAAAAATAAAAGTTCGCATGAAACTCTTAAAAAAAGAGTTTTAAATAGCCTTCATAAAAAAACTCAATTAAGGAGTTTTATTTTTCTCATTTGAGGAGTTTTTTCCGTAATAAAATTAAAGTTCTTTGAGGAGTTTTATTTTTCCCGTCAGAAAATAAAACTCATTTTATGTAAATTGACACCTATAACTTGCCGCTGGTCAGATTATTACAATTTATAAATCACATTGCATTGCAATTGAATAAATTGGAACTAAAATAAAATCAAGTATGAAATTGTTGTTATTTTTTTCTTCTTAAACAAACAAATTACTGCAAAAAAAAAATTACTGAAAAAAAAAAAATAAAAATCCTCAAATGACTATTATTTTATGAAGGCAAAAATAAAACTCCTCAAATGAGTTTTTTTTTATGGAAAAAATAAAACTCCTCAAATGACTTTCATTTTATGACGAACAAAATAAAATTCGTCAAATGAGTTTTTTTATTTTCTTAAGAGTTTCATGAAGACTTTTATTTTTACATTGAAAAATAACTGTTAACTGTGGAGTTGAGATAATTTTTTTAATATCACCATAGATTCTGAAAGAGCGTGTCAATACGAATCTATGGGTATATAACAGTATAGCTCTCCGTTGACTCTAACAGAGAGAGTTTTTGAGTTCAAATTTTCTGGATAACCGTTATTTACAGTCCCTGAATATATCACATAAAGAGAAGAGTGGTATTATATAGAATACAGATGATGAAAATATAAAAGTTGTAAACTATAATAATTTTTGAAAAATATATGTATAATATGTTTTTTTTAAATTCATACTTTTTAATTAAAATACTAAAATTGTAAATTCAATAACTAAACGGAAATAAACACTCGTATTACTAATCCACCCACATATGCAAGCATATGCCTGTGTTTTGTATGTATAAATATAATGAATATGATACAATCAACAACGCTAATACATAAATAAATTCTAAACAATTAATAAGCATATATACTCTATATATCCATATCGCCGCATATTTTACACATACATAAGTACATTCAATATAATACAGGCACAGGCATAACAACAGGATACAGTTAAATTATCTAAGAAATATAGTATATGTGGAAGGTATTTATAATGAACCAACGACTACGAACATCCATACATATTAAAAGCGTATTACTGCCAGTACAAACACATGCAAATATAATTTACACCATACACCCCATTACCCCAACACTTGTAAATATTTGTATGTAGTTTATACATTCGCATTATAGCGTTTATATTAGGGATGCTTAAATAAAAGTAACTTTAATTCATAATATCATTATAAAATACCAAAAGCAAGAATTAGCCACTACTTGATCTTCGAATAAGAATTAAGATACCCGTCAATAATACAATTCGATGGCAACTTCGATTTCATGTTTCAACACTTCAATTGTATCTGCATGGATTGCGTAACATTTGTCCTTAATGGCTCCCCACAGAAAATAATTCAAAGGGCTCAAATCACAGCTCCGAGGCGGCGAATTGACATCACAATTTCGGCTAATTGTTCGATGTTCAAAACAGTGCGTAAAATATCCCCGTCTTGTGTTGATCGTATTAGATACTGCCGTTCCAGTCGTGGTAGTCATATGAATGATATTGTGTTACATTCTTAAATGACACAGTCAAACCTTTCCAATAAAACCAGAAATTTTTAAAAAAATAATTAGTACTTTTTTATAGCCGATTCATATTTAAAATTTTAAATGGGCCACCCTTTATAAGACACCTTCTATTAATTCAAAAACCTAACATTGTTGCAATTTCTCATATCTCCTATTGATGATCGAAAAATTCTTCAAACTATACCTTTTCTAGTTAAGAAAAATGTTTCCCTGTCACATTTTGTATCTAGTTGAACAAAATAAACGTTTAGAATAAAGGTTTTTCAACAATTTTAAATTTTCCATGAGGAAACCCACAGGAAAAAGTCTAACGTCCACGATCTCGGTGGCCAGCTCATATCACCTCCAATTGAAATGACCATGCCATCAAATCGCTGGTACAGAATTTCCAATGTGACATGAGCTGTGCCACAGAATTTCCAATGAGGGCTGGCTTCATACATTTTTGTGCAAAAATTATAAAGAGTGATCGTAGAGTTCTGAAATTTTTCACCGAGAATTAAGAAAAAAAATAAAATTTTATCAAAATCGTCCACTCCCAGCGACCACCGCCCATACAATCCAAATCAATTTTTTCGAATAAAAATTTTTCTATCCAACCAAAAGTCTAAAATTTTTGGTACATACATTTTCTGAAACAAAAGAAGAACGCAAGCCGTGTTTCAATAATATCGGTCACGTACACCGCCCATGAAACCCATACATATTTAATAATTTTTTTGATATTTCGTTTATCATTCGACAAAATTTTTTTTTTATCGAAACAAGACACACCCACGTTTCATTTTATTAAAACAACAGCATGGGGAAAAGTGGGACTACATTATTTTTTTCCATGGAAAAACAAAAATAATTTTTAGAGGCTTATAGATTTGGGCATATCTTCTTAACGGTTTATGATATCCCAATATTTTTCCAAATATGTTAAAGGTAAATGGCATTATCAGGAAATTTATACTTATATAAACTACTGAATTAAGTGAATATATAAGTAAATTTTAGCTTAACACCCTTGAATGGACTTTAATTTATTTTTTTTAAAAATAAAAAACTATCAGTGCGCATTTCATCTTTAAACATTTCTGTACAAAACTGCATCATTTGATTTTTGAAATTGAGAGGTCAAAAAATAGGTTTTTTGACACCAAAATCGTTCTATGAGGCATGTAACGCCTTGCTGTTAAAACCAAATGTCGTTGATTTTCATATATTCCAATTGAGGTCAAAAGAAGTTGGTAATAATTGACCTAAAGCGTTCGCTGACGACTGTGATGGCATGGATAGCGCTATTGCCAAGAAAATATCGACCCATGACGTCGCCAGCCAAGAATCTACGCCAAACAATGATTTTTTGGGGATGGATTGGACGCTCTGGGATCTCATGGTCCCAAATTCGAAAATTTTGTTTATCCAGAAATAGGCCTCATTGCTGAAGATGATTTTTTAATGATAATTAAGGTCAGATTCCAACTGCTCCAAGGACCATTCAACAAATGCACCATACAACAGGTTGTCCTCAACTGAAAATATATGTTACTTTCCAAACTTAAATAAAAGGAAGATCATTAAAGGTACCCCTTTAGATGACACACTTTTGAATTTAATTTCAATTCATTTCAAATTTTTAGCTTTTAAATTTCATTATTATAAATTTATTCAAAGTATTATTCATTTTTAGCTATAAACTTTTCCCATCTTTCTGGTAATATATGGATTCCGAGCCAAAATAATTGCGCATATTCCGGGCGTTTTTCGGCCAACGCTCGTTTCAAACGAATCAGTTGCATGTGATGGTATGGTCAGATTTCTGATTCTCATAATAGATTGGACCATTTGGCTCCCACCAAATAGAGAGCATTACCTCTGTGCCATGGATATTTGGCGTCGATTCAGTTGGATGACCGATCTCTTAAGCTTAGGGTTATCGCAATGGAATCGGTGCAAAAGTGAGTTTCTTTTATAGCGTTCAAGCATAACTTCGGGGTCTTTCAGGATCATTCGGCTTCAATTCGTGCGGTACCCAATTTCCCTCCTTTAAGATGAATTCTCCTACTAGCAAACGTTTTTAAATTGCTGCCTAAGTAGTTTCTAATGATTTTGCAAGCTCTTGTTAAGTTTTACAATAATCTTCATGGAGTAATGCCTCCAATTCTTGGTCTTCAAACTTTTTTGGCTGGCCTGGCCTATCAATACTTCTAAACCGCACAAAACATATCTCGCACGTTGAAAACGATGGCCCAGATTCACATTCACAGAGAGCTTCAGCGCAATCTTTTTTTTTATATTAGATAATTAAAGCAAAACTTCCTGCGTATGGCGATTTGTTGGTACAAAATTCGACATTGTCGAAGCAAAAAAACTTTTTAGTAAAATTGTTTTTATGCTAAATTCCCAATTTTTAGTTTGATAAATTCACTGAAATTTATTGTTGGGGGATAAGCTAGTTCCTATGCGCATTTCACTGGTTGCTTAGGCCAGATCATCAGGAAACCTTTTCCCAAAAGGCTTTAGAAAAACTAAAGATATTATACAAATAAAACTATAGAGTGTTTGAGAATTACAGACACTCAAGCTTTATTTGTAAAAATATCAAAGTTTAAACAAAACACCAACAATAAACCGTGATTTATCTTTTCTTACATTTCCTTACTACAATTGGTAGGTTTCTTGCCGACACAAACTGTAGTGTGTAAGTGAGTAAAGAAAAAACAAAAATTAAAAACAACTTGCTTTATTGTTTTCGCAAGAAAATCAAAATAAAGCGAGTTGTCAGTTTAGTCTTAATGCACAAGCAACTTGCAAATTTATCGTTAAAAGGTTATTCGGTTCTTTACACTATAATGTTCAACAACTAAATCTACGTTTCCGCATACACCGTAATCGGCACCAAAAACGAAATTCCATACATTTGCACCGAAATAAAGTTCGTTTCAGAACATTTTTTCGGTGCAAATGTATGGAATTTCGTTTTCGGTGCCGATTACGGTGTATGCGGAAACGTAGCTTAAGTGAGCATTCTCCATTAAAAAGAAAACATAAATTCGAGCCATATGTTTTTTTTTGAAAAATATTTAATTTTTTAAATATTTTTCAAGTTTAAAATATAATTACATTTGCATTCAAGTCAAAATCCAACCAAATGTTCAAGTGCTTAAATATTTGGAGATTTGGTACTTATTGAGATAATTTTATCGTCTAAAAGGACCTATATTACAATTTCAAAAGTCCTTTTATCTGGCATTAGAAAAATTCATGAATTCGAGAATTTAAATTTGTTTCGGATTTTAGTAAATAACATCAACAACTTTTATTTGATTCCATTCCAAATGAAGCCAGTCTAATTTTTATATGCGTATGTATACATTTGATTATAAAACAAATGAGTAGGAATAAGATTAAAATACATTCGGTGAATTTAAAGTGATGAACAATGGAGTGCGTACGTTGTGGAGGAGCTGAGACAATGGTTAGCTAAAGATGGCAATGGTTGCGGATGAGAATGACGACGACGATGATGTTGGTGATGATATTGTTGATAAGATACGAGAAAACTGTTACATATTTTATATGTATGGATGGATGTGTTTGTTGAAGTTAGCTGCCACCATAAACAGTAATAAATTTATGGATATTTCTATATCTGCTAGGGATGTATGTATACATGGAATTGGGTGAATTGGGAAGTAACTTTAAATACTTAAAAAACAAGTGCTTAATATTTTGTGTTTCGTTACGAAATCTGTGATCCAAAATTAAAGTTTAGTATTAAGACGACTTCGCATTTCCCAGTTTTTAAGGGCTTCGATAACCTGTAGTCAGCCTAGAACCATATGACTCTATGTCAACACTCTTTCTCCATCGACAATTGCACTAGTTAAAATGTCGACAACTTTCCTTTCCATGATTCTAGAGCACAAATCAGGCTTAAGTTGACCAGTAACATAGGTTTTGTTGGCTTTTAGGACCGTTGTGGTTCTACTTCATAAGAAAAAGTCTAACGGGGTCGAGTCACACGATCTCGGTGGCAGCTTCACATCTCCTCCACTTGAGATGACTATATCCTCAAATTGCTCGTGCAGAATGTCCAATGTGGCATGAGCTGTGTAGCACGTAGCGTTGTAATGTTGAAACCACATGCCGTTGGTGTCCATATCATCTAACTAAAACTATCTTTCCAGTAATAGTGATGAAGCTTAAAAATTGCCCATTAAATTCTAGTAAAATTACCGTACAACCCACGTATATTATATAAAATCTGCATGTGTGTATTATCCTACAATGTCATACATATAACTGTATGATAAAATTGCTGGTGGCAAAATTTCAATATTCCTGTTTCACATACATATATATACAAGACAACCAACCTAATACATACAGCTACAAACACAATATCACTGACATCTAACACTCTGAGACTAACTTGGTTTCTATAAATGGCTAGAATTCTTTTTAATAAAGCTCTCTTCAACTACTTCTAGTAAGTAAGTAAGTTCTTTTACCCAGAAATTGGTAGATAGTAGATAAAAAAACAGACACACAAACAAAAAATTGGAAAATTTAAATATGTACGCAAATTGTAGCAATTCTTGTAGATATTATATTGTATTTGTAGGAATGTGTGTAGCAAGTAATTTGCATACCGGATCAATCTTGAAAAATTAATGGCTTCCCCGACAGATAACACTACACCGCAGAAAGGAAATACCAACAGCTCCCAGCCAACTGCAGCCAAGCACAAGGAAAAGAAAACAAACAAAAAATATAATACAAAAAAAAATTATAGTAATACAAAAAATAAACAAGACACAACAAAAAAAAACTCAGCAGCACCATGTGTAAGATTCTTTAATGGCATGAGTAGAACGTACGCATAACCCACAAATACGGCAGCATGCAACAAATTGAGCATAGAAAATAGCACAAAAACCGCCAACCACCAACAACACATGACATTAAACAGCAGGATGTAAAAATAATAGTAACTACGTTATTAAGAGAATAAATAAAAAATGGGAAAATAAAATTTTAAAAAAATTACAATCTCACTTTTAAATCAGATTCTCAAAAAATGTGTTACAAACACCAATTATGTATATTCAAAATTTATTTACAGAATATTTATTTAAGATGTATAGTTTGAAATTATGTTTAATAACATTTTCAACTTTTTAATATTTTTATTGTTAACTTATACAGCTCTCGCCATGCTATCCCAAGTCATACCCTATATACCAGAAGGTATCTCAAATTGATAGATATTGTAAATAAAACAATCTGATAGAATTTTGTGCTCCCTAATGAATAATGCGAACAATTCAAAATATCGTCCCCTCAATAAAACAATAGTGTATATGCATATACACCATTATTTTATTGCATAATAAGAATCTACATAACTGATTCTATATGTGGTCAAAATTTGGTGAAACTCTACTTCCACAAAGTCGATCAAAAGATCAATTGAAATATTACTTTTGTTCCAGATATCTACTAACACAAACATTTTAAACTCATTTATTTCGAAATGGCAAACAAATTATATACTATTGTTTTATTAAGGGGATGATATATTGTTAAATCAATTATTTATATAATTTCCTATATCCCTTAAAGAATTTTAACTCATACCGTTAATTGATGTCATGGACCACCCCACCCAACAACAAATAATTCTCAATCTAATGCAGTAGAAGTGAACAGAAACAATACAATAATTATATTATAGTAACTTACAAAAATGTTGCAATCAAGCCGTAAAGTAGGGGTGGGAGGCTTTATGAAATTTTAAGACGATACAGCTATGTCCTTCTATCTGTACGTATGTCTGTTGAAAAAACGAAAGAGCGCAAAGGAAAGAAGCTCGTAAAGTATGGTGAAAATCGGTCAATCGGGAAAATGCATAATATTCTGATAGTAAGTGAATTTTTACGATTTTTTTCTTAAATTCTGTAGGACCGCTGTAAGCTACATTGACGAGCCTCCCTCTAGGTCCCAGTTCATCTACGAACAAATGTAATCACAAGTGAACTGAAAAGCGCTCACCACAAGCTCTGACTGTGTTCAAATTCATTAAGATATTTGAAATTGTTCACAATTGTACAGAATTATTTCTAAAATAAAATGTTTTCAAACCGGTGCACTGTGGTTCCAAATCAAAATCTAGGTGGACAAAATTATTTGACGCTCTTTTTATATAGAATTGGTATCTCCGATTTCAAAAAAAAAAATGGTTAAAATGGATCAATATGATTTTTTTTTTCAAGTTACAGTAGGGTCTAGATCATCGAGATGCAGTGAGCTCTCAAATGAGCTCTCTTGTTTTTATTTTTACATGTACGCAAGCACACACATTGTATAAAAACAGTCAGTCTCGCATGAGCATTGATAGAAGCAGGTTGTGTTACGCTTTTATGTTTGTTTATTTCATTATTTCAGCTATTTGTTTTTGTTTTTGCCAGAGAATAATTCTCAACTCATACAACTACAATATCTAAA